>NC_134568.1:239423990-239723990 GCF_050947875.1 Dermacentor variabilis | reverse complement strand
CATTTGTTGCGTTCTTGTTCGTGGGTACTTCACATTTCCATCAGCCGTCCGTAACGCATTGAACATTTCAACTTGAGAAGTGATGGGATTGCTCCTTTGCTTCCACTGCCGTCCGCCCCAGGCTGCGGAACACACAGTTCAGCTGTGTTGCTTGCCGAAGCTGCGGGAACGGCAGGGTCCCGCGGAGTACGGAATCGAAACGGCGAAAGACAAATATGGCGATCCGGGTGAACCTTCGAAATTGAATTACGCCCAATCAATAGGCACGATGGAGGGTGCCCATTTTGTGCCCCGTAGTATATTCGGGCTGTGTGGAGCCGTTCCTCCCATCGGCTTTATAGCACTCCAAGTGGAAACAGTCCGTCTTCATGTTGTCTCAGTCCGTGCGGAAAACTGTACTCAAGTTAAGGATTCCTAGTCGTACAAGAAACAACTGTTGGAGCGCAGCCGGCCAACGAATAATCACACAAAGGAGTAGGAATGGAGGAAGCAGGCGCCGTGTATACGTTGGGAATCCGTGAGCTTAACCGTCCTCACCAAAGCACACAGACCACAGAGCGTGCGACCGGTGTTGACCCTTCAAATGTGGGCCCTTCAAATTCTGAGCAACTGCTGCGATGACGCAAACGGTATAGCGTCGGTAGTGATAGTAGCCGAGGAGTTGCTTAAAGCAGGAAAATCAGAGCTGTGATTACTCCTCCTGGCCTCTTCTTTCCTGTTCCATTGCTAGTTCCTGTATTACGAGTCTATCAGTCAGGAAACACTTCGAGCTACGAGCACAAGATATGAGGATCCCATCTTTGCTGGAGACGTGCTGCCAAGCTCAGTGTCACGGCTTGGAAACTTGGCTGTGGTGGGCCTTCCGAGGTGGGGGCGAAACACAGTCAGCGTACTCGTATGTTTGGCTGAGCCATAAGGGACCGTTGGTGCGCAAAATTAATCTAGAGCCTCTTCACTAGTTAGCCACCCCATTATCAGGTGCAGCTCTTCACCTCTGGCGTCTGCGAATAAATGCTAGTAACTAATTTTGAATGCCCCAAAAGCAAAGCGAAAAATAACCTCGCCCAAGAGTGCCTCCGGCTCAGATGGTGTGGTTGCCGGCGAGGCCCTGCCCCAGAAGACGCTGCCGGCGGCAATGTGCGCAATGGGCTGCACACCTCCTTCGGTAACATGTTTGGGCACGTCTCGCCGGGACAGGGAGCGACCTTTCCGTCAAGCGGTGCACCGCGGTGTCGCGCGCCCCTTGACACCCCAGTCGACGCGCGACTGTGAGGGGGCGTACGCTTGCGAACGCGTTTTTTTTTTCTCTCGCCGGGCAACCTTGACGTGCTTGGCTTCACAGGCGTCACGCGCAAAGGTAGCCGCGTAATTAGCGCCGCAATTAAGAGAGGTAACTTCCTTGCATCAATTGGAAGACTTCTCGCCTGGTTTTTCTCTGCGCTTGCTCACGAGACCGGAGTGTTCATTGGTTTTAAACGTCACGTACGCTGCGGTCACAATAAGTTTCGCCCTTCTCCATTTATTTTTTTTCTTTCCTCTCTCTCATGTCACCTAATGAGTTCGACAGTCTTGCAGGTCAGCACTTAGGCATGCATCAACTGCGTTCCGTATAAAGAAGGCGGCACCCCTGACTGTTCTCCTTCTTGTTTTCACTGCATGCTGCGCTTTCGTGTCGCTGCCGAGCGACTCGCGATTCGGTTGAACCACGCCAAAATAAGCTGGACGGGAGAATCCCTCCGTAGTCAGTGGAACAATAATATGGCTTGATATAGATTTCTGGCGCCCTATGTAACTGCTTTAAATTTACAAACGTACGCTCGCATCGCAAATGCGCTCTACGCATTGAGACTAAGTTCATTACAGGAGTTTATCTTCTCAAAACAAGGGCTTTTTGATGGACTGTTGCGTAGAAATCGATTACTCCGTTCTGAGCTAGCACTCAGTCTTACTGAAAAAGCATTGAAGTAAAGGTAGCGACTGCCATTAAGTTTATTTTTTTCTGCTGCAGCAAGATATTGCTGGAGTTATTTAAGGTTACGCATTATCAATGGTCCACCAATCAGCTCATTTTAACAATAAATGATAGATTTTCATCAGCTTCATTTTCTTCGGCACTAAAGTTATAGATGTAATAAATATTTATTGATCAAGATGGTCTGGCACTGAAATAAGAGCGACCTTGAATGTCATTTATCTTTGTTTTCCCTGCTAATGAACTGATAAAATCTGACGATAGAAAGCTGATCAACTCTGGCGCAGGTATTATTTACACATGTAATAAAGGCAGCCAATACGACACAGCAAGCCATACTTGGCTTATGCGTTATTTTTGCCTCTTATATTTCCTTTTTCTCTTTTTTAATGGACAATTGTTAGTCAATTGGGTTTGTTTCTGATGTTTGAAATACTTGGCCCTGCGGCGGTGCCCAGTTTTCGCACCATCTAACCACTGAATAAGCCAGAAGAACCAGAGCAACAAGAACAGCAGTGGCACCAACGACAACAACAACAACAACAACAACAACCTGGAGTCATCAGAACGTATGGTGCAGCGAATGTCACGTCGGTCATATACTCCCGTTGTTATGCTTCCTTTCTGCGTCTAATGAGAAACTCTAATGCAGAGATATGAAGCTGTCTAACTAAACAATGTGGCACGAAATAGTGACTGCACGTCGCTTGGCCTCGTTCTCATAAAGCCCAAAGCCTCGGTATCCTTTCCTTTCATAGCGGGACTTTTAGCTTTATTTAAACGAGCCATTATAGCGTTGACTCCGTCAATTTGTTTCCTCATTTAATTGTTGATAGCGAATTCGCTGTCAAGTTTTTATGACATGTTGATCACCGCGTGTGGATCAAAGTTCCTTCACAAAGAGTCATAGAATGTAACGCGCATCAAGAGAGTACCTGAAGATGCTCCATTTCTGTGTGGGAATTTGTTCATGGTCTCTCGTGTGATAAAAGTTTTCAAACTACGGAAAGAAAAGTTGCGGCTTACCTTCCCTACGGGTGGCGCGCTGCGCGCTGGCCGCCGCCGCTTTCCAGTGTTGCCTACTTGGAGGCGATAAGCAGAGGGAAAATTTAAACTCAACAGCCGCAAGCGGGATTTAAGGAAACAGAGTTAAGGGGAGAGGAAAAAAAAAGTTGCCGCCTGCAAGAGTTCTTCACCGTTCTTCAGAGCCGACGTCCACTGCTCACTGCCACTTTCTGCAGAGTCCGCACTGGCGTCTCGCTTTGGGGCCCCGGGTCCGGCTGGTGTGCGCAGAAAAAGTTTCTCGCGCGCGCGGTGCCGCGCTCAGAGGGAGGAGAATAGGAGGGCGCCTATCGATTGCAGCTCAGAGTTGGGACGGTGCGCAGGGACCGACCGATCGGGCCGAGCATTCGAGCGGTGATGACGGGACCCCGTCGCCCCTGCGCTGCCGCTTCACGGCGCGCTCAGCGGATTGGATGGGGGAGGTGAGCCCGCAGTCAGCGCCCTCCCGGGGCGCCCGCCGCATCCTCGCGCGCCAAGATTCCTCCCGCGTCGTCCTCCGACGCGCTTGTATGTCCTTTGGCGGCAGCCTGCAAATGACGACCCCCCCCGCCCCCCAGACACCCATCGCATATTCCCCACTTCGGTATCTTGGACGCCCGTCGAAAAATACGAAAATAAAACATCTGCGGCTGCCGCTTCATTCGGCGTACCTTCTGTCCTCCGTGGTGCCACGAAAACACAAATAAAAAAAAAAGTAAGTACAGGCGATTTAGCGTGCGCCCGGAATGAAGCATTTCGATCAACGCCTGTCAGTGCCGTTATTCTGATCTGTTAATGAAGTTCTTTTCTAACGGCACACCAGTAAGCTCGGTGTCACTGCTCGCAAAACGTAAAAAGTCTGCTACAGGCGCTTCTGGAGCCCGTGCACGTCAAGCTAGCGCCATTATAATTCAAGAATCTTGCGTTTATTATGTTGATTTAAACGGAAATGAACTCTAAACTGTCCCGAGTAAACCAATATTTTCTTTATGTTGTTTCCTTTCAGTAACAAGTAACATCAATCACAGAAAAAGACAGAAGAAAGCAAAGGCACACGGGAGTGTCACTATGCTATATGCCAGCGTCGGGATGGCCACGGTGCATTTGGGAAAAATAATCGCGAAGTAAAGGCACCACAGAAGAGATCGCAAAGACAAGCGCACTGAAAGAAAAGCGTTTCTGCATAACGGCCACCAATTAAGCCTGCCAGAATATCGCAGCATTGCTTTTCATGCTTCATGAAGAGTTGAAATATCAGTTATCTGTACTATAGTCGTTAGAACTGCTCATTGCTTCCCCAAAACTTATTCTTCGTTTAACACGGTGGCGAGTCTTGCTATAACGGACAGGCCTACAAAGAGACAGACATACTTATATCATAGAAAGGCTAGTGTTAAGAGCGAACTTAAAACATTTTCCCATGTCGTTTTTTTTTTCTCACTTTAGACGTTTAGCCAACGTTTAACGTAGGACGGGTGTTGTGGAGGATAGGAGCGGGGAAAGCGAAGAGTGATTAGCATAAGAAATCCTCGCGTTAAAATTGTCCGTGCTTCAGTTGTCTTCCCTTAGCTTCACTGCCTCATATTACAACGAAGTCTCTGTCACTCCTGTCCCGGCTGGGAATGTTTGAACATGCGATACATCACTACAGCTGCAGCCACTGTGAGAAAGACTACCGCGGACCCACTTGCGAGTTGTATGAAAGAGGAGAAACGTCCATCAATTTGCTTGTGTATTGCGCTGGTATACTTATTGGGTACTTGGTACATATTGTGCAGGAAGTGTTGTGTCTCTCGGACTGAACTTTTACGCAGAATTTCAAGCAAAGAAGCAAAAGTGTCAGTCTCGAATAGCTCAACAAACTGCGTTTAATAACAGATGACAGCATTGAGTGTGCTCCTGACCTGATTGTGTCACAACCTGCTTGCTGACAGGTAAACGAAGTTTTTTGAGGGCTGTACGGTAATATCGACAACTGAATTTGTAAAGTTTTCCTAGAACGAATTCTAGAGATAGTGTGAAGATAATTTTTGAATTGCCCTCTTACGAAGCTAGCTCGTGAAATTATTTATCCTCATCTCGTTCCCTGTCACCCGCGGGGGAGTAGCTGCAATGAAATTGTTTCATGTAGCACATATATTATATTTATGGCTGACATAACCTTAACCTCCGCGATAAAAAAAGATGTAAACATAAAACTACGCTGCCAGTGGTACGAGTAGCTATTCTACTTGATATCAAGAACAACAGACCCATCTGGTGCAGAACACGTGGCTAGGATACGGGAATTCTAATAGATTGTCAAAGTGAACTTCAAACGGAAAATAACGTGCCAAGGCAGTCCGGATAAAAGTGAAGCAATATGAGACCATGACTTCCGCAAGGATTTAGGGGGTTCTATAAGATGACTTGTTTTTTTTTTCTTTAGTTTTTCTTTTTGTACGGCTTTTACCCTCATGTGAAGAATAACAAACGTCATACACTCCTTAGCGCTCTCTTCACGTCGTAATAGGGTGTCAACACATTGCAAATGACAGACACGTTGAGAAGTGCTTGTGTTAGCACATTTATTAGACGCCACGTGGGTCCCGCTTGGCTTATATATCCCCACTACATCTCGTTCTTTCTTAAAAGCAAAGAGTCTCGTCTGCGTTGCAGGTCGTCTTCATCGAAATTCAGTCGCCGCTTCCGGAATAGAACTGCGACTTCACACTAAGCAGCAGTACACCCTTGACACCACCGGTGCTAGCAACCAGCAACATTTCGAGGTGCTTTCTAGACGGAGGTCACAAATGCGCTTTTGAATAAGTCAAGCAGGCGAAGTCGAAATTGTACGTAAATGCATTGCGGTAGTTTGTCGTATACGTTGAAACCATGGCTCGTGTATACTGTAGTTCATGAAATTTGAACGTGTGTGCCCGTTGCGAAGTCACGGAGCCGTAATCTTAGCGTTTCGAAAGTATGAAGTGGTGCAGTTGAGCTCGACGGTCAAAAAATGGATTCACTTTGTATTAGTCAGAAGAATGAATCTGCATGAAATGAAATACTCAATGAAAATGCTTCATCGTCACCCTCACTGCGATTGCCTAACGCAGTCATTTATATTGTGAGGAACAAAACTTTACCGGTTGGTGCATCTTTGAAAGAAGGGCAAGAGTGTCCATTGTGCTCCTTTCCGTCCTGTATACCGGGCTGCTTTCCTTTTTAAAATTTGTGCGTTTATAAACATATCTCTTCATAGTTATTCTGCGTAAATATGTGATATTCATGGTGTGTGGATACCAAAACGCATAAAAAACAAAAATTTGGGACACAGTCTCCGAAATTTGATAGCCGTGGAGTGCTAGAGAGAAAGATAAATGAAACATGAAAGTCAGGTAGTTAAGGTAACTGAGAGTGCAACAATCTGTTTGGTACACGAGACTGCGGGAGTGGCAAGAGAAAACAAATGTGAAGCGGACAGCGCCGAAAAAAAGCGAATGCACATAGGAAAGTGCGGGGATGTCCGAGTAGTCTACATAGATCACTTGAGCATAGGAAGCTCAGTAGCGCTATGATGGCCTTTCATTTTTAGGATTTCTTAGGCCGGTTTGTGCGAGAGCATTGGACTGCCTCTGGGCGCACATGCAAACATATTCGCACATGGACGCGGCGCCCATGCACAGATGCAGCACTGCGTTCATGTCTTCGTTGTCGCCATATATTTAGCGCGGTTCTTTCCTTATTTTTCTTTTCGCGAGGCAAACGTTCACCGCCTTGCTCTATCTTCTTTCTCTTCCCCTATTCCCATTGCGAAGTGCGGGGTACCCAATCAGACGAGTTTCCGGTTAACAGACGTTGTCCTTTTCTTTTCTGTCAATTAGTCGGCAATCCACACGCTGGACAGTCAGTGCGAGAGCAAGATGACTAGCAAATCTAACGAATGAAAGTTTGTGACTTAAATTATGGGATTGACTGACAGGCTAGTTTGTTCATTATCACAGAAAGAGCAGCGCTTCAAGATGGGACACAAAGGAGGAACCCCACACGCACTGCGCTGTGTGTGTGTGGTAAATTATTTTTGACCACCTGGCGTTCTTTAACGTACACCTAATATAAGTACACCGGTGTTTTTCACATTTCGCCCACACCGAAATGCGGCCACCGCGACTGGGATTTCATCACGCGACCTCGGGCTTTGCAGCGCAACCCTAACGCCACCAAACAACCACGGCGAGACTATGTAACTTTTCATTGCGCAGACATATATCCAGAAAGTACAGCAACACTTTAGTGACAACGATAACAGCGAACGTGGTGGGTGGTCTAAGAATGTAATTCCACTTGTCGAGTCCGTGCGATATTAGAGAGCTTTAGGTGAGCAGCGCTGGTGGTCAGCTGCGTTAATATTTCACGTGCTCACGCAGTGCAGAGAACTGCGTTGATTTCGCTTTCTTGCTAAGCGCAGCATCCAGACCAACGCGTCGCAAATAAAACGTTTCCTATCTGCCATTTCTGTTTCTTTCTCCTCCTTTCTGAAGAGTAGGCAGGCGTTGTGCCCCTTACAGTGACAGTTGCCAGCCTGCTCCTCGTTCTGCCTTTCCTGTCTAGTGCATATATGTATGTTTTCAAAACCAATAATAATAATAATAATAATAATAATAATAATAATAATAATAATAATAATAATAATAATAAT
Source organism: Dermacentor variabilis (assembly GCF_050947875.1). Lineage (NCBI taxonomy): Eukaryota > Metazoa > Arthropoda > Arachnida > Ixodida > Ixodidae > Dermacentor > Dermacentor variabilis. The sequence continues at coordinate 239,716,299 of NC_134568.1, read as the reverse complement.
AATAATAATAATAATAATAATAATAATAATAATAATAATAATAATAATAATAATAATCGCATCTCCAAGAGACGCGAACGGCGTGTAGTTATCTCGGTTCCAAAACGACATAGAAGACTAGTGGACGCACTTTCGCGCTCCGTGCAACCGGACCGGCAGCGGAGGGATGTGCCTGCCGCTGCTGGCACGAGCGTACGCTCACTAGTGCACTGCACTGGAGTTGCCGTTGAGCGGCTGCGTGCAAATTGTTGAGAAACACCGGTATGAGTGGAGACGACTGTAAGGGCAAAGCTAAATGGATCTACGCATGCGCCATCGTATGCATCCACGCGGCCGACTCGCGTCCCCCGAGAATGTACTGGTTCTTCACTTGCATACAATCTCATAATTCTGCGCCAATCTCTTTTTTAGTGATAACTTTGCAGTGTTTCTGCTAAAGCAAGCGCTTCCTGCGCGAGAGCAATAAATATATGGAGCCGTCGCGACGCTCTTAGGTTACCACTGCGCGGCCGTCCTCCAAAGTGGCAGCAAAAGTTTACAATGTGACACATCAATATGCACATTTGAGGGCGAAGTTTTTCGCTAAGTGAGAGAACTTCAATATAGCGGATCAGTCAGGCTTTACAGACAAGCGAACGTTGCCAGCGAACGTTGACGTCATTAATCACTGTTCCTCGATCAATATGGCCTGCAGTCACAAAAGAGATGCATCATTTCTAGCTATCGCAGACCCCGCATCGTCGAATGGCTCCCGAAATCAGACGCGGTCATCTGGGTGCGCTGTATACTGCTTGCGGCGTCGCAGGCTCTTGCATCGTCCTTTGCTGGCAATTAATGAAAAACAGGGCAACTTGATGAGCCTCCTCTGCGCCTTAAAGTAACTAGTGGCGTCGACGTTGACGACATCCGGATAAAGTTCGGCAGCATACCAGAGACAATAGATGCAGCATGTCTACCGCACCAACTCGATTCTTATCACACTCTTTTTTTATTGCGATAGCAAGCATATGGACACTCCAGGCGAATTTTTTACGTCGCCGTCGCCGTGGGCATCGCCGTGATGTTCTGCATAAAGTCCAAGGGCGATAACACCGTCGCCGCGCGTCGTATACTGTATGTGCGAGTGAAAGAAGGCGAGGGAAGCCCACGATCGCGGCTCAATCTGGCGCGTGCGAAGGAAGAAAGGAGAGAGCAAACGGGCCTTCTTCCGTCGCCCGAAAGGCCCTGGCGGGATGGGAGGGAGGGAGCGGGCGCATTGTGCGCCGGCAGCAACTGCGCATTTCGCGACCGAGCGCAACGGGAGTTGACGATCGCGGCTCAATCTCGCGCGCCACATATGGAGGAAAGCGGAGAGGCAGCCCGGGAGGGAGGGGGTGGGGCGGCTTCGACTCCGCCAATAAGCGCGTACTTTGCAGGGCAACGCGCACGCGCGCGCAGTATATTGAAAGGGAGGGGTCAACATTGGGCAACCAGTTTGCAAAAATGTTGTAAACAGAATTAGAACAGAAAGTGTGAGAATACACAATACAGAATAAACAAAAGAAAATGTCAGGATGTACAGTATAACTTCCTCATGAGCCAGGGCGCCATCGTCAGGCATCTGCTAACAGGTGCCACTTCTGTTCTGTGTAATGAAAAATTGATCTCATAAAAAAATGTACATGTAACTGACCTCTTGGGCATCTCGAAGCACACATACCTCCTAATAGAATAGCGCATGATATTGAAAGGCTTGTTTAATTTTCCTAGTTGGAGACACTAAAATCCTAAAAATTGTGTTATAAAGCACGAAATTTCGAGCAAAAAATCAGTGGCAGTGAGCGTACATATGTTCTGTGCTTTCAAACAAGAAATTATACTATACATGAAACCTGTACGTATAATGTAGGCTAATAGGTATAGCTCTAAAGCGCTTAAACATTGGTCTTAATAGAACATCGCGCTATTTTCAGTGGTTACTTTTATTTTCCCACATTTAATATAATTTACCTGCCCTAGTCTTCAGGCACGATGCATATGTGCCGCCGTAATGCAAGCGGTATAAAAGCTTGTGTTACTATAAACGTACTTACATCTGTTTCGCGCTTTTCTCTACGTACGCCTCTCCTCGCCATTCTTTCCTTGAGAAACATCAAAGATCACCTTCGTCGTCGTGGCTTTTTAGCGTCGACGCTTGATATTGTGCATCCGCATGAACTGCTGTTTGTATTTCGGCATAGCCGAAGGGCATGGTGCACAGACATAAATATTGCAGGAAATTACACGTTGCATTGGATCAAAAGATAGAGACAATGGTGAGCATGGAATTAGGTTACACGGTATTTAATTAACCACTTCACGACCGTTCTGCTTCACATAGATTCCAACATGTGCGTTGGATCTGCATACTTGGCACGCATCACGTGTCTCACAAACATCATTATTTAGCGCATCTAGTGTTTCCCGAAAGATCCATAGATAAGTTGGCCGTTTGCCATCCTCTAACACAGCTGTTTCGTAGGCACTTTGGGAACCCCATTCTTCAAGTCAGAGATTATCATGTGGAATAACGGCGGGCTGAACTTGACAGGTTAACGCCCACTTCTAGCAACATCACTATTCATACGAATATGAGCGACGCTTAAATGAGCGCTTTGTATGGACTGTGTTTCGTGGCGTGCACCTGTAGGTATGATGGAACATTGTTATAACGGCGCGTTCTGAGGGTGGGATACAGAACGAATGCACAGAGGACAAACACCGAACTTGAATGGAGCTTTACTGCGGGGAAAAAAGTTACATGAGCGGCAGTTGTTGCGCAGGAACATTGGAAACAACATTGCCACAGCGCACATTGTCAGCGCAATCACACCAGAAGATCATCATTTCTCATATCAGTACTGAATCTCTGATCTGCGCAAGATTAAAGACTCGTTTCTAAACCACGTTATAACATCATTCTACGCACTTCATTCCCGCGGACTTCGATACTTATTCGAATATATCTCTTCTTTTCTGGACAAACTGAGTGCCGCGGTTCTAATTCCAGCTTCTGCTTTCTTTTTATGCAAAATGCCTCAAGCGATTCCCTCTCTTTCTGAGCCTTAAAATTTCCAAGAGTACACGTTTGTTTGTACGATGGACTACACGGGCACCTTTTGCAATGACCAGCCAAGTCCCACCCCCCTCCCACCGCTATACGAAGGCCTGCACATTTGCTCGATGCTCCTTCAAACGGTCATTCACGCATCGACCAGTCTGGCCGACGTAGGGTTTGCCAGAGAAGAGCGGGATGCGGTAAACCACCTCCTTCTGCCAGCTTAGAAGGCGTGCTACATGCTTTCTTGCTCACTTTCGCGAAGTGCGTGCAAACTGCTCGGCACGTACACGCCAGTTTCTCAGGGGCGGAGGAACGCCGCACTTTCCGGCCACTTCTTTCTTGAAGCGGTGGAAGAGCTTGTCCAAATAAGGCACCACCACAGGCTTCAAGTGTACAAAGACACTTGTATACTTGGAAGTTTGAAGGCTCAGAAAGAGAGAGAATTGTTTGAGGCATCTTGCATAAAAAAGGAAGGAGAAGGCTGCTTTAGAACCGTGTCACATAATTTGTCAAGAAAAGAAGAAATATATTTGCACAATAAGTTTCGAAGTCCACGGGAATGAAGAGCGCAGAACGATGTTATAGCATGGTTTCGTAACGAGTCTTTAACCTGGCGCAGATCAGGACATTCAGTACTGATATGAGAATTGATGACCTCCTGGTGCGATTGCGCTGACAATGTGCCCTGTGGCAATGTTATTTTCAATGTTTCTGCGCCGCAACTGCTGCTCGCGTAATTGTTTTCCGCGCAGTAAAACTCAGTTGAAGTTCGGCGTTTGTCCCCTCGGCATTCTTTCAGTTTCCCATCCTCAGAACGCGCCGTTATAACCATGTTCCATCAAGCCAGCAACTAACTAGCCCATCTAAGTTTCTTAATCGCTAACCTGTAGAGTGCTTTTTGTATTTAGCTGCACCAAATTTTTAAAAATCCACTGTGCGAGACAGAAGTTCTAACAAAATTTCAATAAATAAACGTTTTACTAATTAACTTGCAGCACATATTGCAATTTACAAAATGCAGCTAGTAGCTTGCAAGTCGTACCGACTTAGAACAAATTCTGTGGATGGCACCGGTCTCGAGATATGCGCCGTCAAACTTGCGGTAAAAGGGCACCGTTGTTCCCTTTTCTTCAGAACTCGCTGGTTCATGGATTGCAGCACAAAAGTAACTGGAACGCCAACGTATTTCGTCGCAAACTTTGAAAATGATTATCTCGAAACAGGTGCCATCCTGAGAATTCGTTCCAAGTGGATACGCTTTGCAAACTCACCGGCCACCATTCTTAAATTACAATATGTGCTGTAATGTAATTGATTAAATAGTCAATAATTGTAACGAAGGTAATTATTCAAATATGCATTTTGATGTCTTGCAAAAGTAATGCCCACCTCATCGAATAACTTAGTTCAAAGGTTGGAGTTGTGCTATCTGCCATATAGGCGATTTTTAAGAAGTTTGGGCATCAAAAAGAAAAAGAAAACATGGTATTTTTAAGACACATTTTTATGTAGTTTTGCGGCCCCGATGGTACGCGGCCGCCGTGACCAGGAAGATATTTGGTAAGGATTCCCTCGCACCAATTTTAATCATTGCTGGTTATACAACCTGCCGAGTGGCCGTTCCCGGCGATAGCACGTATGCACTTTTCTGCGAGAGTGAGAGAAAGACAATCTTTGCTTAAAAAGTGGTGCTCTGGGGTTGAGGAATTCTCTGCATGTGGCGAATGTGCTGGAAGTGGAGAGATCATGAGGCAGAGTGGTTTCGGTGCAGTGGTCCAATTAAATGACACACTGGCCGGGAAGAAATGGAAGCTGAAGGAAGGCATGGAGAAAATACGGTGACGAGTCAGCGCAAGAACATGCGCAGTAGGCATCGAGGACATCTGGGTAGGTCTCGCAGATCTGGTAGGACGGGCGTCGCCGGTAGAGCACTGCAACGTGCGCTACGGCATCGATGGTTCGTGCGAATGTTTATGACTTGGTGGTTGAGGTATTTGAATCAGCGAGGAGGTACGCGAACGGTCCTGTCGACTTCTAACGGTGCCAACGACGAATGGTAGAAGTAGGAAATGAAAAGAATCTGTACAAAATACGACATTATAATATTTCATATGAATAGCTCACGTTTTATATACCAGACCAGCAAAATTCCACAGTGCGTTGTGAGGGCCGCCATAGTGGAGAGCTCCGGATAAATTTGGGCCACTTAGGTATTTTTACAGCGCAGCTGTTTATGCGGACCTGGTGCCGTCGTTGTCATCGTTCACTAAAACTATCATCATCAGCAATGGCTGGGGCGTCGTCGTCGTCTTCCACAGCTGGCTCCGTTGCCGCTCGTCATTCCAACGTAGAATTTCGCTTATCTTCTGTCGTCGTAATGGGGAGGCATCATTTACGGGCTTATGAGACATTGCTTGAGGGGGTATGAGCCATTCATTGTCTTACGTGAAGGACATATTTAATTTTGAAGCAATGTAATTTTGAAGAATCGCAAGCAGCAATGCCGGGGGCATGCCACGTCACCAAGTGAACTCGAGACATCGAACGCAAGCGACAACGGCGAACTGCGGGCATACCGTCACTGACATCGTTCTCTCCTTGTGTGTAATCTTATTAAGAAACACAAAGACGACAATCGTCAAAACGATTCAACCGATCGTCAAAACCATTAAAGCACCCGCATTTCCAGTGGTGGGTATTGCGCCTAATATAGGGAGCTTTGGATTAGTGGTTCCGCACATTCCACCCTAGCTACAACTATTGGAAGACCACGAGTAGTGCTTACTCCTGAGGAGGAAGCTGCCTACTGCAAAGGTGCCTCACGCACACACACAAAAAAAGAAAGAACACTGGGAGAAACGCAAAAAAGTACTCCTAAAGCATGCTCCTAAAGCATGCAGACGTGGGATCGTTCCCCACCTGCGGCAAGTTGTTTTTTCGTCCACTTTGATTGCCATTCATTTATCATTTCTTTAATTCAATTAGTGAGTACAAGTAATTGTATTTGGTGTCTTTGTTTGTTGGCTTCTCATGATATTATTAGTAAAATTCGGGTCCCTGGGTTAACCCCCTTTTTTCTCGTTCTTCTGGGTATGTTACAATTAAACAATTGTCGTCTATGTTTGGATTATAGTTTGCCAAACAGGCGGCCATAATCTATGCACTCAAATTCTCGTCGCTATTGTTTACTTCTCCCAGCATAATTGAAAGTTCGAAAAATTCATTGATGAAAGCGAGAAGTGCTGTTACGAACAAGAAGGGGCACATGTAACTTCGTGAGTCACATTATCCTTCCAAATGCCTTAATAGCCGCTGAGCATCAAGTGCGGCATACCTTGTTAAACTCAAAGGGGTTCCTTAATCTGAAGGACTAGAGGTAATGTGATGCCGGCTAATCTCAGCAAGAGGTGCTTGGGAGAAACAAATGTCAGCTCAGGGCAAGATCAGGTCTGCCTGTGGCAGCCTAAAAACACTACTAGCACTATCAGAGAGCTGCGTGCCAGCGACGCTGCTGAGCCGACTCTGACGGCTTCTCAATGCGACATACGGGCACGACGGATGACCGTCTGGTGGACAGCTTACTAGAGGGTCATGCATTTCCGCGGTCAGTCGCCAGATATCGACAGTGGTGCACACGGCGCTCAACCTCTCTAACAACTCTCTCACAAGCGAATGCGGTCGTCCTGTTGAGCAGCGCAGTGTTGGGGGACCGCATTCTCAGACCATCTCCTTCGGGGATAATGTCACTAAGGGATTCACACACGTTCCACCAACAGTCCCTAACCGCCCCCCCCCCCCTAAGAGGATCCCGACACCTCCCCAAAATTATTCCAGACCCCTCCTCCCTCCCCTTTTACAGACAGGCACTCATCCTGGCAAAAAAAAAAAATACGCCAGTCCCACGCACTGTGGTAATCCCTTGAAAAAATATTTACTCTTTGCGGTGGTGGACGCTACGTGACCCTAATTTTGAGGCCCAATTTTGATGTTCAGCGCGCAGACCACAGCACGCAGACGACAGTGCTACACTGCGACCTGCAGGAAGAGAAGAAACCTTGACGTTGCGGTAAACGCAAGACAAGCCCGTGTATTTTCGTCTACTCAACTGCCGGTGCTCAGAGTTTCGAGCCGTACTCTAGCCATGGTTAATGGACATCTAGAGACAATTCACTGTCGTCATGGGCATATACCTATGTTTCGCCGTACACGCTTCGTTGCACTGGAGCTGCCTGTATTCGCCGCTATAAACACAACTGGATCTCTTGTGCCGATACCGGTGTCACTAGCACCCGCAAGATTCATTTTGGTGTGTATAGAAAAAAAAGAATCAACCTTGATCGAATAAACGGAAACTCTAAACGCTGTGCCATATGTTGTTGCACTTTTCAAACGTCTTAACAGAATGCCATGGGCGTTTAAATATAGTATTGAATTTATAATCCGCAAAGCCAGGCACACATTTAGGCCTTCTATATAGCATTCGTTGGTGCCTGCACGTGTGTGCCCGCCTGTCTACACCTTCGTTGGGATATTTTTTGCACAACAACAGCTCGACATGCACCAACAAGGACGAACTCCTTTGTAACATGTGGTTTGAAATGTTTGCTTAAAAGTTTAAGTAGTGTATTGCTGCTAATTAGCAGCTATTCCGTTACAATTTGTTGAAAAAAAGCATTCAGCCTTAATTAAATAAAACAACGTCGTAAAAAGAGCGCTAGCCCCTTGAACCTCTTGCCTGCCCCTTTTCGCTCAAAGATATAATCAATAAATTCGCACCTACACCCCCCCCCCCAAAAAAAAAGAATCTAAATTCGGGTTGAACCCCTGCTGTCACATCCGTGAGATTTCACTTGACCACTGCCGGAATCGTTGGTGTCTACGCACTGCAGTGTTCCTGGAACAGCGCTAGGACAGCGTGCCAACACTGTACCAAGAATGTTATCGCTTGTACACGCCAATCCGTCCGGTGCTGGCCACGCGAAACACAGCAAAATTAAATGTATGCCCTCAAAAGCGTTCCTCTGAGAATACGGCCCCACCATATTGCACGAGGTCCACTGCATCCATGGTAATGAACAAATGGGAATTAGGACTGGATGAGAATAACGCTGGCAATGTTGCCCGGTTAGAGTTAACCTGAAGCAATGCGGCCTCATGTTCTAAATAATTGGTCAACTTGTAAGAAGCTATAACTGAAGAGAAATAGACGGGAAAAGAAAGTGCGATAAAGACGCAAATGCCCGTACACTGTATTTTTTAGGCACTGTTAAGAACGGCCCGCTGAGGTGCAAGTTTTGCCAGCCAGTTGCGACAGCGGCGTCAACTTTCCTGGAACGCCACCGCATCCCTCTAGCCACACGGCGTCACTAAGTCTACTGTGTCCGCAGGACAATGCGCCACGTCCGCCCCTCTGCGTCACGGGATTGCCGAGATGATTTCAACGAACGAGGCTTTATGACTGAACACGCCACCGGAGACCTGGTCTGCCGCGAGCGGGGGAGTTGCCGAGGGAACGTCTTCGGAGGCCCCTTCCCACGCGCCTTTCAAGACGCAAGACAATGGAGCAACGGCGGCCGCGCTGCGGGGGTCAGCTGGGGGAATAAGATGCGCCTTTCCTGATGTAAGCCCTGAGTTCTGCGAAGACGGCCTGACGTCGGTGGGGACCGTGAACCTGTGCGGAAGTGTGTGTGTGTAAGCCCTCCCACAGAGAGGCGGCTCGTCTACTGGTCGAACGTTTCCCTCACCTAGGGATCGAGGGAGGACCCAGTGTTTAAAAAACCGCTGTTGTGCGGCTGCTCAGTGTACTTTCTCTCACAGTCATGCTAGACTGATGAACTGCGACGTCTTTATGTAGATACTGTAAATAAACCCACATTCCTCCTTCTAGATGAGAAGCAGTCCTTTCCTTCAACAACTTCCTCAGCGTGGATGAGTTGGACGACGGCATGGGCCAGCTACCATCTAATTCATGCCCGACTCCAACCTCGACAACTGGTTACGAACTGTGGGATTGACCTCCCAATCCTCACAGCACTCTAATATCTCTCGCCGGTGCAGCTATATCTTTTTACAGCGAAGATGTTTATGCCAACCCTGTGCCGTCGTTGTCGGATTTCGCTAAAGCCATCATCATCAACAGTGGCTCGAGCGTCGTCGTTTTCTTCTTCAGCTGGCTCCGTTGCCGCTCGCCATTCCAGCGTATAATTTCACTTCTCTTCTGTCGTCGTAATGGGGCGACCTTGTTTAGAGGAGGGGGATAAACCATTGCTTAAGGGGGGTATGAGCCTTTCATCGTCTTACGTGGCGGACCAATTTAATTTTGAAACAACTTAATTTGGAGGAATCGCAAGCGGCAATGCCGGGCGGATGCAGCTAATCACGCCACCGAGTAAACGCGAGACATCGAACGCAAGCGACAACGGCGAACTGCGCGCATACCGTCACTGACACGTTCTGTACATCGCAGCCGAACGTGTGTGTAACCTTATTAAGAAACACAAATACGTCAATCGTCAAACCATTCCAACCAATCATCAAAACGATTGCAACGCCCGCATCTCCAGCGGTGGGCCTTGCGCCCAATATACACAGCTTTAGATTAGTGGTTCTGCACAGCCTATCCCAGCTACAACTATGGGAAAACCACGAGTAGTGCGTACTCCTGGGGAAGAAGCTGCCTACCACGAGCGTCAGCAAGAGTTGGCTCGTGAACGGCCTCGTCGTCCTATGGCCTGCCTCACGCGCAAAAAAGGAGCACTGGGAGAAACGAAAAATAAAAGAACTCTTAAAGCACGCTGACCATGCGAAGCCCGCAAAACCAAAGATGAGGTGAAAGAATGGTGAAATGAAAGATCTACAATACAGACTGCTTGCAAAGTTTGACTTGTATGGTGTAACACTCGGTGTAACTAAAGCAGCTTCTCTTTCCGACCATCTTCACGGACTGGAAGGGGTGGTAATCTTTTTTTTGGAGGCACTCCTGCAGGCTGTGGATTAAACCAAGGCTTTCCTTAGTGGAACCGGACTCCGACTCTCTCCAAGCAAGTCGGAACTTTTGCTGTACAGACCCAAGACAAGGGGCGTCAAACCTAAGCCCTGGGTCTCCTTCTCGGACGTCAGTATAAACCTTCGCGCCAGCTCTGGTCATCTCATCCCTAGGGTAGGGGTCATCCGAGTTCTTGGCATTCTTATAGAGGCTAAGGGCAATAATGGGCAGGCCATCAACAAGATCACAGCTAAAACGGAGAGCATGGTCCAGCTTATCTCTAGAGTCTCCAACTCTCAAGGTGGCCTCAGGGAGGACAATTTACTAAGGTTGTTCCCCGCTTTTTTAATGAGCCACCTTACCTACGTTGCTGTCATGCACTGCTGGCAGTCACGAAAAGACTAAGCTCAATATTCCGATGCGCAAGAGCATCAAGAGAGTGCTAGGGCTCCCTTCGCGTATTAGCACGGACCGGCTCATGCAACTGGGCATTCACATCACGTTGGAAGAGATAATCGAGGCACAGCATACGTCTCAGATGGCCAGGCTCTCCTCCTCGGCCGCGCGCAGGAGCATCCTGGCCGTCCTAGGGTGTAGTCCAGCCCCACAAGAGGAACGCAAACATAATCTCAAAAAGGAGGAAAGGGCTAACATTACGATCGCTCCTTCTCCGGGCAACGTGCACCCACAGCACAATGTGAGGAGGTGGAGGGCCAGGGGTGAAGACTTGCTTAAAGACGTTGGTGCAAACCCGGAGTCTGCATGCTTCGTATACGCGGCGCAGTACGGTCGTCGGCCAACTTCTCGGCCGTTACGATTGATCACACAAGTTCTGTTCTCTACTCAGCTGCTACCAGGAACACCACTTCTGCTAAGGCTGAGCAGGTAGTTAGCGCCCTAGCTCTCCTTGACGATTGCAAGCAACATATCTACCCCGACTCACGAGGAGTGGTCAGAGCCTCCGCGTCCGGATGGGTATCAGCTGAAGTAATTCGCGTTTTACGTCATAGGGATATTTCTCCTCACACAATCACCTGGTTTCCGGCTGACCTCGGATCACATCTGGCCTCTATGGCCAACCTGAACGAGATCGCTCACGTCCGCGCGCGGGAACAAACTCACCGCGCTGGGCAGCCTGGGGCATCTTCGGGCTCCAATCTAGCAGTCTTTAGGGACGTTCTCCTCACTTTTAATGAGATCATCAAACATTATCAGTTGGGCAGGAGGGTTTTCTCCTTTCCCCGTGAGAAGCTCTCTAGAGCACAGGCATCTGCCCTCCACATGCTTCATACCAGGTCAGACCGTAGGCGTTATTCCCACAGCCATTTCATCGAAGGCATTGATCCAACATACCCAGATTGTGGCGCCGCCTGTACATTTGATCACATGCTCTGGCAGTGCCCCTCACAACAGGGTCCTCAACGCATGACCGAAAAGGAATGGAGCTCCATACTCAGGAACTCAGACTTTATGCATCAACTCAGGGCCATCGAGAGGGCCCGCGACGCGGCGGTGAGGCTCGGCATACCCATCCCGACGTGGGAGCGACCCGCTGCTCTACCGCCTTGAGCGGTAGCGTACCTCAGGACCTAATTAAAGTTCTCTGTCTGCCTGCATGTTCGCTACTCATGTCATTCCTGCGCTTCTGTCACTGGGAAAGTACTCGCACACTCACGTGGAAAACTATGTTGGGTGTTTCTCTTGCTTCATCAGCCTGCGGACGTACTCGGTTCAACCAACCAAATAAAGCTGCAATAGATGGCTTTCTTGTTCAATGATGCGAGAGCGCACGTCATGAAGCAATCGAGATGGGGCCAGATCCCGAATTGAGCCGAGCAGGGTATGTTACCGAACCTTCTTATGAAAACGCCGCTGCGCTTATACATCCGTGTATTTTGGAACCAATAGCGATGACAATGACTCGCCATAGTTTACGTGAACATCGCGCACTAAAATTCCACAATACCCAACAATGTCAGTCGATGTGACGTAACAACAAAACCAAAATTTCTGAAGCGAAACGCTACCCCATCTTTATGATAACCTGCCGTACCCCAAGACTGAGATAAAAAAAGATCAAGAAGAAAGCATTGTTAGCCGTACGGGCAGCTATGTCACAAGCACGTGGCTTCGGAACCTTTCCCTTTGTGTAGGCTCCGTCGATAAGGCGTAGTCACACCGTCATGCCTCTGAAGGCCTATGGGATAACCGCTTGTTTTTTTCTGGACGAAGAAACGAAATAGGAGCGATGAGTTCGATGCCATTTGATTGTCACTGCAGTTGTAGAATCACACCCAGTTGTTCTCTCTTTATTTCTTTATAAATAAGGCAGGCTCTCTTCCAAAGAAAGCGCGTAATCGAAAGAGTCAGAAAAGGCCACATTCCAATACAGATCGTGCGATGTTTGCCCACATTGTGTGAAATTTATGTTGACACGAACTCAAAGGAACAACAACGCCGCTGTGAATGATACGCTGCGCTGCTCTGGTAACAAACTAGTTCTTTTGATTGCAGGTAAATTCTTCATTTTTTCTTTCTATAAGTGTGTCTGTTTTCGGAACTTCAAAAACATGGCTTTCGTGCCTGTTGATACAATGCTCTCAAAAACTACTTGCAATTTTCTTATGCTGTTCTTTGGCCGCTGTCTCTTTATGTTGAAATCAACGCATCCCAACGCCGGCACACTTACTACGTCATGTGTTCACAGTGCCGCATTTTTGTGTTTGAATTGTCTTCTCACGATCTCTAGAGTCACGAAGTATTGATTTTAGGCACCTAGTCCTAGTTCATCCTTGAGGGCGTCATTTTGTCCTTCTTGCAATTTATACGTCTTAGGAGACTAACTTTTTCCTTTATGGACAGTTTCAACGATAGAAAGGCTTCAGTGGTTCTTCCTTCATTATATTTATCATTTTTTACAAGGATCAGATCAAGCATTTATCGTTGCTCGTAGTGTAATATTTCACAAAAAATTTAGAAGTTCGCTATTACTAATAATTCTCAAGTTTGAATCATAAGCCGTAAGTTAACACACATAGAAAGTCGATAAAGATTCCGATATGCTGCAATTACTTTGCTTGCGCTGACGAATTAACAAGATGTCTGTATGAACAAGGTATTCTTTGAAGTGTATGCTGATTCTGAAAAAGCAATTGTAGGACTCTCGCGTCTGCTGTTGCTGACGTTCTTCGGAGGCAAAGTCACTGGTCGCATTCTCCGCTTTCGTACGGGCGCGCTGTCGTTGGTTATAGTTGGGTCTCTGCTTTCGACGCCTCTCCTCGTACTTGGCTTGTTCTTCGTCCGTGCGCACAATGCGTGGTCTTCCCATTTTTCCCATTTTGTTGGACTTGCAACTGTAGCAATGGTCTGCCTCTGCAATACACAATCCGATTTTTACACACCGCGGAGGCTAGAGCGACGCACATCCCTGTGTTTTACCGCCACAACTGCCGCGCCGCTGTATTGAGGGCAGACGACAACAGACGCAGCCTGCGGCAACGGCGGCCAGTGCGGGTGCACTCCCCCACTCTTCAGGTGCGGCCCGCGCGGTCAAATCACGTCTCCTTTCTTTCTTCTGCGCCGTACTATCCTTCGTTCTCCCTTATTCGCCGCTTGCGCCGCCATATTTTTTGTTCAGTTTACGGACGTTAGCCAGCCCAGACCGTACATGTTCGATACATGTCCATACATGACCAATGCATGTCTCGGCGCTCAAACGCTATGTTTCGCCCCCCTGTTCTCTCACGGTGCTCTGACGGTGCAAAGGCACTGGCTCCACTGGACCCCCAAGCGCCTTTGGAGGACCTCATCTCCCTGGACGTGGATCCGTGATCCGCAGGGGAGGGATCAGTATGGGGCGCCGGCCGCATGGCGGCACAGCAGTGCCGCCATCATCATCGTAGCGGGGCTCATGCGCCCGGGCTACGCCTAGCGAGCCTGGCATGGAGAGCGGCGATCAGGAAACAGAGTTTTCGGCTCAGTTGGTCTGCATTAACAGTAACGGTTGTAAAGGACAGTAAAGGTTCTCCTTTGCATGTCTCCCGCACTCTGTATCGTCTCTGAGAGCCACGGCCCTGAGCCCACAAGCGTTATGCAAGCAAGGGAACATCGCATGATAGTTTAATCTTATATATTATAAGACCGAGACCAACGAGGCTGTCAAGCGCTCTTTATTCAAAAAAAAGCATAGGAACGCCCCAGCTCATGCGCGATGAGGTAGAAGAACAGGGAAGATGATGATAGCTATGTACAAATGAAAACGACGAAGTACGGTAATAGTGCTTACACTAACCTCCCCCCGTCATGGAAGCGGCCAGCCTGGCCGCAGATTAGAGATTATCTAAGCGGGGAGTGAACGGCTTAATCCGCGAGACGTGAACAATTTCGGCATTCCGGCGGCGCCGGTCAGGGGCGGAGTGTACTGGGCGGACGAGATAGTTCACTGCAGATGTTTTCTGCACAGCGGTGTATGGGCCAATGTAGCATTGAAGGAACTTCTCGCAGAGGCTTGAAGTGCGGACTGGAGTCCAAATCAGGAATTGGTCTCCAAGGTGAAAACGGAGGTCAAGGCGTTTGTTGTCACAGCGACGTTTGCGCTCAGCTTGGGTAGCTTCTGTGCTTTACCGGGAGATTTGACGGCAATGTGCAACTTGGGCAGCAAAATCTTCAGGAAGGGACGCGTTAGGTGAAGGTGCTAAAAAGAATTTTCTGTGAAATATAGTGGAAGGAGATCGTCCATACACAAGAAAGAAAAGGCTGTAGCCGATAGTAAGTTGAATAGCAGTATTATATGCGAATGTCACAAAACGAAGAATTTTATCCCAGTCAGTGTGGTCAAGGCGGATGTACATGGAAATCATGTCAGACAGCGTACGGTGGAAGCGCTCAGTTAGGCCATTGGTATACGGGTGATAGGTAGAAGTAGATTTGTGCACTGTATCAGCGGCCCGAAGAACTTGCTCGAGAACTTGGGAAATAAACGCCTTGCCACGGTCACTCAATAAAACGCGAGGAGCCCCATGGCGCAAGACGATGGAGCGCAAGAAAAAGTCAGCGACCTCAGAAGCGGTACCAGGGCATCTCCGTCGGTGATCTGACTGGATGTTACGGCTACAACGTCTTCGTGACCAGGACGCAGGACGTAGTCTGCAGCGATGGCCAAGTTCACGCATGAAGGTGAAGAGTCCCTAACAGGTGCAAGCGCTGAATCCGTGAAATGGGCAACTTCCTCTGTACATGAAATGGCCGCTGAAGCAGAACGTAGGAAGTCTCAACCCAGTATAAGTTCATGGATACACGTTGGAAGGATGATAAACTCAATGTGGTGGCGAATGCCGTCGATGAGAGCACGAGCAGTACACTGTCCGTCGGGGTGAATGAATGCATTATTAGCACCACGCAAAATAGGTCCAAGATAAGGCGTTTAATCTTTCTGAAGCCGTGAACACAGATCACTACGAAGAACAGAAACGGCGGCACCGGTATCGATGACAGCTGACGCGGGAACACCTTCAACAGTTCCATAAAGCATGTTGGCTCGGTGAACAGAAGGAATTTTCGAAGACCGATAGGAAGCAGTTTCCCCTCCAAAAACTCCGACAGTTAGTTTTCCGACCGCTGGTCGGCAAGATGGGAAGTGGGGCGAAGCGGTGATGTAGAGCGCCAGTAAGGCGAAGGAGAACGACGTCTGGCCGAACGGGAACTGTGAGGCAGATTGGGAGCAGCTGGAGGAAACTGAGAACGCTGCTGAGGGAACGAGTACAACCCGGGATAGTAGGCGTCTGGTCGGCGAGTGCGGTCTCTCTCGTGCTCAGCATAGCCTCGTCTTTCATCCTGCTGGCGACGGCGGCAGAAGCGAGATATATGGCCGCGTATACCGCAGTAAAAACAAACCGGACGAGGTGGACGCCACTGATGGTAGGATGGCGCAGCAAGTGATCTGGTTCCCATCGTAGCTAAATGGTCATAGGTAAGGTCAGTAGGCACGGAGGTCACGGTAGGGGTGGGTAGCGAAGCAACATCCGCGTAGGTAGGTGTGGGGCGCGCTACCGGAGCAAGGTTAATCGTGGGTGTTGTCATCGCTGACAACTCTTGCTTTACGACCTCACGCAAGTCGAAGGTGGGGGTTGGGGTACAGGCAGCAGGTGAACGCCTCAGGTCTTGTATTTGAAGCTCTTCGCGGATGATAGTGCGGATAAGAGCACGTAGGTTTGAAGAATGGGGAACCTGAGGATCGCTGCTGTCATGTTAAAGACGAAGAGACTGCAGCTCGTCTAGGCGCTAACACGTGGAAGTGATGTCTTGGAAAGAAGTCTAGAAGCGTGCGGTGAAGGGCTAGTTGGTATGACATTATGAGAACAAAGAAAAACTGCGCAAAAAAGAACAAGACAGAGAAAGAACCACACGACACAGGCGCAGACTAACAACTGGTTTAATGCTTCAACGCCACTTTCCTACCAACAACAGAACGCATGCGCACCAACCGCAAAGACCAATGCCGCTATCATGTAGTCAAGCCTAGAAACGCCAACTCCTTGCGGTACAAATGTATGGAAGCCTCACTAACACATTTATCCGGCCCTAATCTCGCGATTTCTAAAGCTTCGATTACTTCACGCTCTTTCTTATCACTTGCGCGTCCGACAATCTTAGTCCTGCCGAAAAGTCTGTCTAGTTCTTTCTTGCGCAGTTTTTCTTTGTACTTGGAAAGAAGCCGGATTTTGAACGATTAAGGCGTTGAATGCGACAGACCCAATGCCTCTGATTATGTGTCGAACGCGTTCGGCTTCCGTCATGCTAGGATTCACACGGTGGCACAGAGCAAAGAAATCCTCTATGTATGAGGTCTAAGACTCTTGTGGAAGTTGGAGGAGCGTGCCCAGCTTTTGTTTGGTGACTTCTGCACGGCCAGACGAGGAAGCGAAGATCTGCCGCAGTCTGGAGGTAAACGTGGACCAATCCGCGATGTCGAATTCGTGGTTGAAATACCACGTCTCTGTAACACCGGTCAAGTAGAATGCGACATGCCTCAATTTCTGGGTGTCCTTCTACTTATTGCAAGAACTCACGTGGTCGTAGTGGTTGATCCAATCGTCGACGTCATCACCGCGGAGTCCCGCAAAGACAGGGGGATCGCATTGAGGGCTCGTCAAAGTTCAAGAGGGCACCGCAGGCGGAGTCGTCTGTGTGGTAGGGTTACAGGCGCCGCAAGAGCCGGGGTTGGAAGTGTCCATCGTTGTAGGGGTAGCCGGGCGCAGCTGGCGGCCGGAACGCAGCTCCAGGAAGGACGGAAAAACGAAAGGGCGTCGGGGTCTTGACGTACCTCCACCGCTTTATAAGACCGAGACCGACCAGGCTGTCTAGCGCTCTTTATTCCAGAGGGAAAAAGGATCGCCCTAGCTGATGCGCGAAGTAGAAGAACAGGCAAGATGATGAAGGCTATGTACAAATGAAAACGACGAAGTACGTCAAGAGTGCTTAAAATATAATTATTGGGTTTTATGTGCCAAAACCACGATCTGATTATGAGGCGTGCCGTAGTGGTGGACTCCGGAAATTTGAACCACCTAGGGTTCTTTAACGTCAACCTAAACCAAAGTACAGGGGTGTTTTCGCATTTCACCCGCATCGAAAGGCGCCCGCCTTGGCTGAGATTCGATCCCGCGACCCCCGTGCTTAGCAGCCCAACACCATAGCCACTAAGCAACCATGGCGGGTGGTTGTTTTACCCTGTATCATCTATAATCTTACTTGATCCTTTCCTTCAGGAATGCATACTGCGTCAGGAGTGTCGCATAGCAGGCTGTATAACATAGTTCGCGCTCTATAAAAGGAGCAATATTCATTAATCAATTAATTAATTCATTCATTCATTCTCTACACAAAGTGCCAAGAAGTGTTACAGGTTGGGGTGGGGGAGATGCCATTTAAACATACATGATTCAGATAGAGCGAACACGTACCACATCAGCGAACGAGGCAGCCCAACAGAATTTCACAATAGGAAAAAGAATTGTGAGCTAGAAACGTGAAAAAAAGTTATACATCTAAGAACAACAATCACAACAATCATGATTTCCATGAATTAATCAATACAAGAAGAAAATACATATAATCGAATCATTTAGTTAACCAAGGAAAATAAATCATCATTAGAAAAATCGCTAGAATAACGGAATGCAACCGATTCCACCCGTGAAAGAAAGACCTATAAAATAATTTTGTTTTACAGGAATATTCACGTACTAATTTGAGAATGGTAGTATGGTTCCCTCAAGTGCTAATTCCTATGGATGCCAAAAGTTGAATAGTAAACGGAGTAGTAAATTTTCAGGCGAAGTGCTCCACGACAATGGTCCAAATTGTCCCATTACAGAGGCTCTCTGGTATGGGCAGCACTGATGTTTCCGTCATATTGCCCAGAGACGAAGCGAGCTGCTAAATCCTGCACCATTTCTAACTTAGCCGCGTCTCGCATAGTAGTTGGGTTCCAGACTACGCACGCGTAATCAAGGACAGATCTCACGTATGCCTTATAAAGCAGCTCTCTGAAAGACTTAGTCTTTGCATTTCGCCGAAGAAACCCCAGTACCTTACCTGCTGTACCTATTACGTATTGAGTACGGGTCAACATGACGCTGCCAATTGAAATTACACGTAAAATCCTAGATATTTATGCTCCAATACCTCGTGTACCGCAATATCATTCATGGAGTAACCAATCTTAGGAACCTTCTCTTTGCGAGGGAATTCCATGTAAGTTGTTTTGTTCATGTTTACTTGTGTGCGCCATCGCATGCACCAGTCATTAATTATACTAATATCTGTTTGCGTACAAAATATTTCCTGACCATTAGTGATTTTCCCATACAGTACGCAGTCATACGAAAAAAAGAAAACTTATAATTTCTGACTCGATACCTTCAGTTATATCACTAATGTGCAATAAAAACAGCGGTCGGAAAACAGAGCCTTGGGGAATGCTTGAACTTACTTCTATTGAACTCTTCTATCGAACGTCTATGTACTCATTCAGATAACGGTTACAGTCTATCTTGACCACGGTCTTACATGTTGCATTGCGATTTTTAAGACAATCATGAAACTGAAAAGTTTAACGTGACTTGTAATCAGTGAGCTCTCGCAGAATTCACAGCAATATAATGCCGGTATTGTATCTGTTTTCCTGTTGAGAACAAGAGCTGTATAGTGGTCGTGTTTATACATGAAGCTGCCTGGGACCCCCCAATGAAGCATAAGCAGAGATGAAAAACTTCAATATTCATTGTTTTCTCCTGTTAGCACCCATAGCCGGAATTCACGCTGTTGCCGTTGGCTCTTGGGTGACAGTGGAGAAGTAAGGACACATAAACACGCACACACACACACACGCAAGCACGCACGCACACGCATACGAACACATGCGTGCCCACACACACGTACTGGCACACGCACATACGCACATATGCACAAACGCACGCACGCATACACATCCACGTACACACACACGCACACACACATGCGTACGCACCCACCTATGCACACACACGCGCACACGCAAGCTCAGAGAGACAAATGCACACGCGCCCGCACGCATACACATCCAGGCACACACACACATCCACACAAGCACACACACGTACGTGCACACACGCGCACCCACGCCCACACAGGCACAAATGCAAACATGCACGCGCGCATACACATCCACGCACATACACACACACACGCATATTCACGTACACACAGACGCACATCGACACTCACACACGTACATACGCACGTACGCACAAACACACACACACACACACACACACACACACACACACACACACACACACACACACACACACACACACACACACACACACACACAATTCCAAACTAAGACGTAGGGCTCTCCGTCGTGCTACATGCGTTAGAATTGCACTGCAAGGCTGCTCAATATTGCTCTTCGTAAGTCCGTGACAAGAATACGTGAGTGCCAGCTCTGCTCAGTGGGGATAGACTGAGACTGAGAAACAGAAGATAATTTCCGTTCGCCTCGTAAAGCAAACACTATTTCGTATCCTTCCGTGCTCGTCAAAGAGGGCGAACGCACTGACGCGATACCTCAATTTTTAAAGAAATGAAAATAGCAAAAACTTCTAGTGATTTGTAGACGGATAAAACTGTAGTAACCATCCGTAATGTATGCTGCGCTTAAGACGAATGCGTGATAATAATCCACCCAGAAGATATTGCAATAAAAAAAACGCCTATACATCACGGCGGAGATTCAAGTTTCGGAATATATTGAAGTTTCCCGCATTCGGGCTTCGCTCAATTGCACCGGTTAGCGAGGAGTAAAGGAACTGAATGCATGAAGACTCAACAGGGGAAGAAAAGATGGTGTTGCAGCGTGGGCGACTGGCACTTTTGTATTTCTTGCTACGTAGAAGCTTTTCACTGCGCGTCTGTCTTGTTCCCGGAGAAGTGTTTTCTTTGAACAGTAATCCTTGCTTTAGCGACGTGCGCCCACGCCGGAAGTTTCTTCGGCGAGCATTTCGTGCTTTCTTTCCTTCTCTTTAGAGGTGATTGAAGTAACGCCGCTTTTGTCTCGACTTACCGCCGCACCTCTATAAATCTGGCCTTCTGGCGTAAAAAAAAGAAGAAAAATTATTATTTCACAAGGGGCAAAAAAAGGACAAAGGACAGAACCAACACAGACACAGACCGTTTACCTTCATCTTTGTTGTCATTTCTCTTTACCATTCTTTCGGACTGCCCCTTTAACGGTCGGAAAATGAAGTCAGTAATCAAACCCTCCACCAAGCGATCGATTATGAAATATTCCCATGAGTATACATGCTGTAAATCAGTGCAGTTATATATGGTGTCCTGGTTTATGTTGGGCAAATTGTTCAAAGAAAAAAAAATAAAAACACTGTTAAGATACGATCGTATGACCTGTAGTGTTCGGTCGTCACACTTCTGATGATTAAACACCGCAGGTTTCATAACTGTATATAATAGGGGGGAAATGAGACGTCCACCCAAACCTAGCTAAGTGCTACAACGGAAACCAATACGGAATCCTCGAAAGAAAAGCCTCGCAGTTGAAGAAAAATTCGTCTTAGGCCGGGACTCGAACCCGGGACTACCGCCTTTCTGGGGTAGCCACTCTACCATCTGAGCTAACAATGCGGCTAGCAGATGCCAGGGCGAAGTCGAATTTGTCAACAAATCGAGGCGAAGGAAAGAATTTGACGTAATAGTTCTGCTGAAACACTCAAGGTGGAGAGAAGTAATTAATAAGGGGGAAATGACTGCGTTTGGGAGATGATCTACGTTTCGGTGGACGTCTTATTTCCCCTTTATTAATTATACTTCTCTTCACCTTGTGGGTTTCCGCAGAACTATTACGCCAAATTCCTAAGTGATTCCTAAGATCCTAAGTGATCGAAGCCCGCTTCTTCACGCCAAGTCACGCCAAATGCTGATACATGTATAATCGCCGTGGCTGTGCATTTCGTTTTGTGGTCAAGGGACTCGTACAGCTGCCGTAGGGGCGTGGTGGCTTCGTCGTTGCGCTGCTAAGCATATGAGAGCGCTGGATCAAATCCCGGCCACGGCGCCCTCATTTCAGTGGGGGTGAAATGCAAAAACCGCCAGCGTACCGTGCACAGGGGCCACGTTAAAGAACCTCAGGCACTCAAAATTATTCGAGCCTCCCAAACGGGATGCCTCACAAGTATATCGTGATTTTGGTGCGTAAAACCCCAGAGTTTAATTTGTAAGGAACCCGTACAGGCACCGGAACGTCAACATACGTTTTTTCTCTATTTTCTTTTCAGCGAATGAATGCTTTATTCTACTTTAACATAAGAGCACTTACAAGGGTGCCTGCAGCAATGGAAGAAGAGTTGGAACCAGTTTATTGTGTCTAATGAGGAATATATTGAAGGTCGCCACATTGATATATCGGAAAATTTGTCGTATGGCTTTTTTAAACGTACGTCATGAACAATCGGGACAGACCTCGTATATAACGGCAAATACATGGCTGGCGAGCTTAACCATAAGTTCGCCAGCCATTCTACTCTTATTCATTATTATTATTATTATTATTATTATTTGGCTTCAGAACATAGCAACATAGATACAGACAGAAAGGAAAAGGACGATAAGAACGAGAAGTGAAGTGAGGCAGAAAAAAAAATAATACACCGCATACTGAATTAATACAAGAACAACAAATAAAAGAGAGCTCGACAAATATATATATATATATATATATATATATATATATATATATATATATATATATATATATATATATATATATATATATATATATAGGGTGTTTCAGCGAACACTTCCACGATTTTTTTAAAGGTTAGATGTGACAGATAGCTGAATTCTAGTTTATGAGCCGGTCTACTCGAAGCGGCGGACACTACTTGCCCATAAAATCGAAACGCAAGATCGTCTAATTAAGAAGAATTCACTAATTAACTTCTTAGCTAATTATCTTATGACCCATATTGCGATTTACAAATTCCAGCAGTGGACTTCGCAAGGCGGATACACTTGGAACGAATTTTCAAGATGGTACCAGTTTTGAGGTATGAATTCCCGAACTTTGCGGAGAAATGCATTGGCGTTCCAGTTACTTGTGTGCTTCAGTGCCAAAGGTAGCTTTAATTCTTGAATGCCAAACACTATTACTTCTAAAACACGGTACATTTATTGTAGGGCTGCGTGATGGTATAAGCCATGCGCTCCTCTATATACAGTGTTTTCTTTTTATTCCGATAGCAATTACATGAACACTCCAGGCGCATTTTTGCCGCTCGCGTCGGCGTTGGCGCCACCGTGATGTTCCGTATAAAGTCCAAGGGCGAATGCATCATCGCCGAGCGCCGTATGCTGTGAGCGACTGAAAGCGAGCGAGGGGAGCCGACAATCTGCTGACGTCTGATACCTTTGTGCGTGATCTGTTCTCGCCGCTCAGAGAGACAGAGAGAGGGAGAGAGAAATGATGCATAGAAAGGCAGTTTGCGTTGAAGCGATAGACAGCTCGAAGGCCAATTCGCTCGCTGCTGCTGCCGCTCTTCCTCATGCCACCTTTTTTACAGTGAGTGTCCGCGGTCATCGAGTGTGACGTGTTCATGTTTGCCTGTGCGCGCTGATACCATGCTTGTTAAATTAGTTAGTAAGCTTACACGGCCGATAAAACTACTATGCTTTCTTCGTATAGCTGCCTACTAATTTGCTATCGCAATTGATGCTTCGACTTTAGGGTGGAACTGCGGCTTTTTTTCGAACACATTTAAACAACGCAGCCTTCAAACCCAGGCGGACATTATTTGCAGGAATAAACAAAGCAGTTAATCCGCTAACTAAAAAAATTTAATAATTAACTTCTTTGTTCCGAATTTTGCGGCACATGTTTACGTCGGAAAGTTGAAGGTACTCGTCATACTATACTGTAGGTTCGTATTTCAGCGATTCGATATGATAATATAGACCGAATGAAATAGGCTCAAATTATGAGTTCAATTTACCTGATTACGCACGCTCCACCCTGAAACACGGCTCGTGGTGCAAGTCCTGTGTGTTGTAGTCGGATGATGTAAAATAAGGCTTCACACTATCGCGTGACAAAGCGGACCCCCCCCCCCCCCCCCCCCGCTGCTGAAATTCTTACTACGCATAGGAAACCACTAATTTGAGGAAAGCCCCAATCAGAATATGATCGCGTGAAGAGGGAAGTGCGACGGCAGCTTTATTTCCTGCCACAGGTTTACGTCCTATACAGGTGGGATGTAGACCCGCGCTTGACGGTGCCGCGTGAGCAATCAGTTAAACTGAACGAATAATCTGACGCCAGTTTTTTCGGCCTACATGGCCATATCGAAATGCAGAATCGTGTGACTAGACTATTATGGTGATTCGCTCCAGCTTTCCAATATAAACGCGTGTAGAGATGGTTGTATTGAAAAGTTAATTAATGTACTGAGTTTAATTAGTTAATGGGTTGTTTTCGTTGCTCGAGCAAATTATGCCCGCCTGGGCAGGTAATTCATATGGATGGATGGAAGAGTGGATGCAAAACGGTAATTCATATGCTAATCTTTTTTTGTGCAGTCTAGATCTTGCACAAAGTTATTTTTGTGACATAATACAGCAACATGGGTTTGTAGAAACTGTATGGTACGCAATATTTAGGTGTGTAAATCACATACACAAACTACCCTGCTGAAACGTTAGACCAAAACTACACTCTTACGCTGTTGTCTTATAGCGGGTAAATTCATGACCTGAAGTATACTCAACAACACGCTTTAGCTAGCTGCGCAGTGCATGGTTCTGACCCCGTGCCTCTAACGGAAGATATCTCGGATGCAATTACTCAACACCGTTCTTTTTCAAGCCTGTCTTTTCCCCTCACCAACATGCGGTTTTTAAAGGAGGAAGACAGTGCAATGGTCAAAATATTCAAGAAGGCCTTAAACTATATCTGATTTCCATACGTGGAGAACCTTGACCTCAACGTTTCACGAACGACACTCGCTACAATGCCCCCTGTAAGGAAATGAGGTTACAAAACTCTGCGCATCGAATCCGGAATGTCAAAACAAGCGACAAACAAGAATAAGGCAGCCTTTCCATCTTCCATCCACGGCAACCCCTGGAGTCTGTCATAAGCACTAGCGTCATGGCTGGTTCTTTTTGTGGTTGCATGAGTCCTACAGCTTACTTCTTCGGTTTCTTTCTTTCTTATTGGCGGTGTAAAATGATAAATAACGAAATATACCCCTTCTTGACTTTTTTCTACGTTGTCTCGTCGGCAGAGCGACAGGGAATTACACAAGGCACAGAATGCCGCCACTCAATAAGGCTCGCGTATGCCCTCTAGAGCTGCGGTCACTGAACGGCGGGAGATGGGGCCCGACGATTTTTTTTTGTCTTTTTGTTGTATATAGTTGCATTACTTCACGACTTATGTAAATTTACTGACGCCATTCAACCTATATCTCCTCATACAGAAATGCCATGGACAGCCAGCAAAATTGCAATGTTGGACAGTATATCCTGGCATTCTTGTTGTTGTTGTTATTCTCGTCGTCTTTGTGGAGGTCGGGGTGGTGACGGTGGTGACGGTGATAATCGAGGCCAACTATTGCTCCGCCTGTAACACCACTTTCAGGGCGCATACTTTGTTACCACACGTGTGAAAGTACGCTTCTGCTAAGAAACACAAGCTGAAGGCGCAATAGCCCAGATACTTGCAGACATCACGTGCAGCCTCACTGTTCGTGGACTACTTTCTTAACAATCTGTTCCTACTGAGCAGGCTCTGTCGTTAGTGCTAGACATTTGGAAGCAATATTGCCCGACCACCTGCAAATCTACACGGACGAGTCGGTCAGTACAGAGGCAGATAGCTATGCGACTGTATCCTGGATTCTGCCCCCAGCTATAGCCGGACTGGACAGCTAGACAGCGTAGATTCATCTGCGGCCGCGGCAGGCGTCGCTGTAACTTTTTCCCTGCGGTAACTGAGCAGATGTCCTGCTCAAAATACGGTCATTTTAATGGTCAGCGTGGAAGAAGAACGCGAATACAAGCAAACTTTCCGCGCGACTGCCCGTTGCATGCACAGTTAATTTCCCCGATGCTTTCCTTGGCGTCATTGACTGTTGGCTTTATGTGATCATGATATCTATCTATATATATATATATATATATATATATATATATATATATATATATATATATATATATATTAGTTGCAGTCCTGCAGTGGATGGAGAGGCACGCAAGGACTTGCTCGAGGCGGCTGAGGCGCGACGCCAAGTCGGTGGAAAAGACCACAATGTCATTCGAATAACAGAGGCACGTTTTCCACTTCAGCCCTCGAAGAATAGTGTCCATCATTCGCTCGAAAGTGGCAGGCGTATTGCACAGGCCGAACGGCATGACGGTAAATTCATATAGCCCATCAGGAGTTACAAAGGCTGTCTTTTGGCGATCGGCCTCTGCCATGGGTAGTTGCCAGTACCCGGAGCGCAGATCCAGCGATGAAAAGAATTCCGCTCCCTGCAGACTGTCCAAGGCATCGTCGATGCGCGGCAGTGGATAAACATCTTTGCGCGTTATTCGGTTAAGACGGCGATAGTCGACGCAGAACCGAATGGAGCCATCTTTTTCTTTAACGAGGACAACCGGAGATGCCCAGGGACTGTTAGAGGGCTGGATGATACCACGCTCCAGCATATCGTCAACGTGCTGGTCGATGATACGGCGTTCAGCGGCCGACACACGATACGGACGCTGGCGCAATGGTGTTTGTTGACCGGCGTCGATACGGTGAACGACTGCGGACGCTTGGCCCAAGGATGGTTGGTCAATGTCAAATGAGGAACGAAAACGTTGGAGGAGCTTGACGATTTCTGCGTACTGCGCAGGTTTGAGTTCTGCGTCGACGGCACGAGCGAAGACGTCTGCAGGGGAATCGGTCGCAGCGGGAGGAGTGACGGTACAAATCGGAAGTGATGCCGTATCACCAAACGTGGTCGCCGGGAAAACGCAATCGAATGCTTCAAAGGTACCCAGGCACTCGCCGAGGAGTAGGGATGATGGGCAGGCGGACGGATTGCACACGTAAAGGGCAGCAGAACCGTCGCAAAAAGTGACGACAGCAAACGGAAGCAGAAAGTTCCGGCGGCGCGCACAAGTGGCCGAAAGCATAAACAGAACACATGAGTTTGGAGCAGAGTTACATGATACAGGAACCAGAGCGGCGGAGAAATGTGCGATATCGATGTCAGAGGCGGCAACAACTTTAGGAGAATAATGGTCGTCAGGGTCAAAGCACGACACTGATAACGTAAGTTCGGCACGAGCGCAGTCGATAAGAGCTTGATTGACAGATAGGAAATTCCGGTCAAGAATAACCTCGTGCGAGGAACGAGGTAGGACGACAAATTCGATGACATACATAACGTTTTGAATGACGACCCGGGCTGTGCGCGACGCTGAAGGCTGAATGCGATGCGAGGTTGCCGTACGCAGAGAAAGAGAGGTAAGGGGAATGGTCACTTTGTTTAAGTTGCGGCAAAGCTTCTCACTAATAATAGAAACGGCGGCTCCGGTGTCGACAAGTGCATGTACGGTGACGCCGTCTACATACAGTTTAATTTCGTTCGCCGGGGAAGAATGAGGCCTTGAAACGTTCGACGTAAACGCAGTTCTTGCCTCTGGAACTGCGGCTGTTAGTTTTCCTCTCAGGTTGGGCTGGTTCGGCGCACCATTGGAGAAATGGATCGGCGATGAGGGGAAGGCGACCGGCGTGAAGCGAAGGGGAGGCGACTGTGAGGCGAGTCCGGAGGAAGGTTACATGGGTCTTGACGCGGAAGTCGAGCAGGCATATAGCCTGAGGCGCCCCCACTGCCAGGTAAACGGGGGCTGCGACGGCGGCAAAATCGTGCTACGTGGCCCGGAAAATGGCAGGAATAGCATATTGGCCGGTTATCAGGTGTCCGCCACGGGTTGATGACAGGGGCTGCAACGGCCGAGTAAGGGACGACAATCGGACGCGAAGGTTGCGGCGGCACTTGGAAGGCGCCGGTGGCCCGGTAAGCATCAAGAGCCGGAAGAGCGTAAGGCCGGGCGACGACGTCAGCGTACGTTAGCGGTCAAGCTGCAGGCTGCGGAGGAGGGGCAGATGGCAGCGCCGCGGCAACTTTCGTCTGAATGACATGACGAAGCGAAGGAGCCAAGGTTGTCGACGGCTCAGGTGTGCTATTCGCCAGAGAAAGTTGGCGGGCGACTTCCTGACGGATAAACTGCTTTATCTCCCGCATTAAAACAGAGATGTCGGAAGCGTCGCGGCCGTAATCAAACGGAGATAGATCCGTAGTGTCATGCTGAGCAGCGCGTGTTGATGCACGCTGCTTACGCAGCTCGTCGTACTGCTGACATAGCTGTATGATCTCGGCAATCGTCCGGGGACTCTTCGCGACAAGCATTTGAAAGGCATGGTCATTGATGCCTTTCATGACGTGCTTGATCTTGTCAGCTTCGTCCATAGAGGAGTTGACACGCTTGCAAAGGGAGAGCACGTCTTCAATATAACTGGTGAAGGTCTCGCCCTGGCGCTGAGCTCGACCACGCAAGCGCTGCTCAGCGCGAAGCCGGCGAACGGCGGGACGGCCGAAGACCTCAGCCAAAGTTGTCGTGAAAGCCGACCAGGTGGTAAAATCGGCTTCATGGTTGCGGAACCATAGGTTTGCCACGTCAGTCAGGTAAAATATGACATTTGTGAGCTTGGCGCGGTCGTCCCACTTATTATAGGCGCTTACACGGTCATATTCGGCGAGCCAGTCTTCCACATCGTGGTCGTCTGTGCTGCTAAACATAGCCGGATCGCGCTGCCGGATGGCGCCAGAGCAGACGATGGCAGGGGCCACGGGAGCGGCAGCCTGGGACGGTCCCGGTTCAGCCATTGCACTAGTTGGTGGTAGCATCCGACTGCGGAGTTCCAGGATGTCGAAGAGAAACCCAGCAGCTCCACCAAATACAACGGGGGTGCTCGCCTAGCAGCACTAGTTCTAGTTTGTAGCGGTAGACTTAAACACGTCGGCGCTATATTAAAACCGGGGAACCAGCACTGCTCGTCGTCGTCTTCTTTCACTAGCACCATGGCCACTGCCCACTGCCTTCATCACAATATATATATATATATATATATATATATATATATATATATATATATATATATATATATATATATATAGTTAAGACTGATTATTTAATTAGGCGGAATGAAGACAATAATCTATCTCTAAGCGACGACACGCAACATTACCTCGGTTCTTACCAGCTACTTGTTTTCATATAGTTAATGTCTGGCTCAAGTTACGCGGGAGACCCCGTATAATGCCAAATACCGCTAAGCTTCTGCCTATTAGATACCTTAAAGCTTGGTCAGATTACCAGCTTCGGAACCAGTATATATATATATATATATATATACACATACAGTAATACCCACAGATGCTTCTGTCACTGAAGAAAAGGCAGGGGTGGGCATTTTTCCGCCATCATTTAATTGTTTTTTCTCTATTCGACTGCCCGACTTTACACCAACATTTCAGGCAGCTATTGGCTATCATTCTAGCTCTACGAAAAGGTTCATCATCTATTTATTCAGCTATGATCATAACCGACTCCTCATCCGTTTGTTGTGCTCATCAGTGATAAATTCATCGACCATTCTCCGAGAATTCGATATCGATGTCAGAGGCGGCAACAACTTTAGGAGAATAATGGTCGTCAGGGTCAAAGCACGACACTGATAACGTAAGTTCGGCACGAGCGCAGTCGATAAGAGCTTGATTGACAGATAGGAAATTCCGGCCAAGAATAACCTCGTGCGAGGAACGAGGTAGGACGACAAATTCGATGACATACATAACGTTTTGAATGACGACCCGGGCTGTGCGCGACGCTGAGAATTTCCGAGAATTCTCCGAGAATTTTACTCATCTATCCTCTACCATTTTCACCTCATCGGTGTGGTATGCGTACAAGGACACGTGGGATTCACTTTAAACGAATTAGAGGAGACGCACTACCGGAGGCATCTCTTAAAGGCCCGGTACTGAGGATCCTAAAGCCTCCGGCATACATCTTGGCTGCAAAATTTCAAAAATTTTGTGTTCAAGAAGAACATGCCGAATCATGTGTAAGAACTAACACCCATTTTCAGAACCTCAGATTCTCTTGGCACAGCAGATGGTGCTCAACAAGAAAATTGAAGTTTCATTGTCCAGAAAGCGTTGCCAAGTAGTGATGCGTGATTTTTATTCCCACAGGTCTGATAAGGCACCTTCCCCTCAATCTTTTAATTGCAACGAGGCTGAAGGTATGGTGGTGGCGCGGTCTGAGCGGTGAGTGGTGGCGCTGGCTAACGTTCTCAGGGTTAGTTCTAGTTGTACAACATAAATATCCCAGAAAGTGGATGGGAAGACGGCAGCGCCGGTAACTAAATTGGTAAGAGCATCGCACGCGTATAGCGAGAACGTGGGTTCGTACTCCACCTGCGGCCAGTTTTTTTTTTTTGATCCACTTTGCTATAATTTATATCTTTATCAATTAGTAAGTACATGTAATTTCCCCTATGTTGTCCTCGGAGTTTTTGCTCGTTGGCTTCTTATAATATGAGTAATAAAACTCAGGCCCCTCGGTACCCTTTCTTCTCGTTCAAAATTCTATTCAAGTATTCTTCCTTTTTTTACCACTGCCGCCCGATTCATGGCCGATCCCCCGTAGCGTGTTAAGCCACAGCCGCCGGCACCAAACCAAACCAAATCCAGCTAGCTATAATATTTTTGTAAATTTGTTGGACTTTACCAGTGAACTGCTATTTCATGCTTAGTTGCGATCGAGAGGGAGTCTCCCGCGCTTCCGCCAGGCTCGGCAGTGCCCGCAGCTGCTGCCTCGAGGAAGCGCAATGGCTCCGAGAACGACACTGACAGCGGCGACACCATGCACTATTATGTCAGCAGTGAAGAATCTGATGACGGCACCTTCGACCTGGTGCAGAGCTATGAAACGAAGAGAATGTTTCTCAGCACATCATAGAATTCAACTGCGTCCACGATGAAGCTTTCCCGAAATACCGAGGTATTCACCATAATTTCGGCGCCAGTCCAGGCCACTGACAACATGAGATGCTTCAACAGGCAAGCCATGTATGTAATATCGGGAGCAATCCGAGCGGGAACACGCGAACGCATGGAAAATAGCCTCGAAACTGAGTTAGAGCGATACGCGGATGGCGTCGAAAACAGAGGGGAAAGGGGGTAGCTCTTCCGCTAACTGTTGGCACTGCCACCGCGCATGCGTTTGTCGAAAATGGCAGCTTACGGCATTTCAGTGGCCGGTTAGGTGCGGTTACATGCGAAGTGACTTACAGCAAGTCATTTTTTGAGCCATGCTTTCTCTTTCTTTTTTTTTTTTGAGCACAGCTCTGAAGCGCCCGTTCCTGCGTTTAGCGTATTTTCATATATACCCCCATAGAACTTCATGTATATATTATGGGGCGCGTCGTGTGGCGTGTTACAAACAGACTGACAGATTTTCCACAGAAGTAGCTATTGAATGTTCACGCTTCGAAACATTGCTGCTATTGGCCACGCTTCGGTGCACAAAGTTATCAGTAACCGCCATATCAAACAGCTTTATCAATCTGCGGTGGCGATACGAAGTTCCACACTTTGTATAAAAAGACGCATGGTGGGAGTGCCACCAGTTATTAGAACAGAGTCCTCCTTTCTACTTTGTTTCCGACAGCGGCCACCGCGTATCACCCATAGCAGGGTTCGAGGCTATCAGACACGCGCGCTCCTGTGTTTCTGCTCATACTGCTCACGATAGTACATCTAGAGGCGCTGATTCCGAATGAAATCAACCATATCAGAGCGAATACCATCAGCGATTGACATAGAACATGCGGATGCGTTGGGTCCTTTGCGCAAAGTCACGGAACTCGATGGGATGAAAGTCCGCCCTCATATTTCGCTGAGCAAAAAGGTCAGCACTGGCGTAATTTACGATGTTGACAAGACCGTCACCAATACCGATCTGTCGGTCTTAATAAAGCCAATGACAGAAAGCATCGTCATCGCAAACGTGTTTCGTCTCGGCACGTTATGGCGTGTAAATAATATATTTAAGGGCGAATCCCTCCCGCTATATGTGAATGTGTGCTTCATTTGACACGCAGTTCGCTCCTTTAATTATACCGAAACCACGGCAGTACTTGTAGTGCATGAAGTTCGGCCATGTGAGAAGTGTGTGGAAACACCACCGTGTGCTCTCGATGGGCTGGGAAACGCAGTCGCCACGCTCGGAAAGAAAGTGGGACACCTACACTTTCTATAAGTTCCGTCAACTTTCGTAGCATCCATAACAAACAAGATCAGCGTACTTCCCTCATTCCCGCTTGTAGTGCAGATATTATAATCGGAACGGAAACGTGGTTACTCCTGAAGTTAACAATACTGAGTTGCAAATTTCGAATTTATTTACTGTTTTTGTAAAGACCCTGTGAGTAGAAAAGGCGGCGGTGTCGTAATAGCCGTAAGAAAGCATATAAAGGTAAAACCCATTCCTGCTGACAGCATTCTTGAAACTATTTGGGTTGCACGCTATTTACCAGCTGTAACTTTGGTTATTGGAGCATGCTATAGGCCACCTGACCTTCTACAAGATTTTTCCGAGGAACTGCAGTCTGTATTAGGCTCCGTCCAATCCAAATATAGTAACTCTCCCATAAATTTGGCCGGCGATTTTAAATTTCCAAGCACAGAGTGGTCTGCTTTAAAATCTCCTATCACGCGCCAGACACGAGATTGTGCAGATTTTGTTGACCTTTTAGAATATTTTCAGTTGTCTCAACTTATCGAAATTCCTACGCGGCACAATGCTATCTTTGATCTGCTTCTAACAACACACCCCAAACACGCTACCGCGGATCAGTTATTATGGTGTCATACATTGTACCTTTAAAACGGAAACCGTGAATAAACTGCAACAAAAAAGATTTATGACTGTTCTAAAGCAGATCCCGAAGGCTTCAACTCTGTGCTTTTTGAATTTTACCTGTCATTCATGCAAACGTATGAAAACCTGTTCGTTGCAAAATAACTGGATTCGTTTTCGTGACAAAGTTGTTAAGACTGCGGGAGAGATACATTCCAAAAAATGGATCTATGAAACAGCAGACAAGTCATGGTTTACTCGAGAGATTGAGACATATTTGAATAAAAAGAAACGTTTGTTTCGAAAAGCAAGAAGCGAAAAATCTGTTGAAGCTAAGTGAGAATATTTATCGTTTTCTAAAGAATGCGCATTACATATTGAGGCTGCCAAATATAGGTTTTTCAACCAGGATATTTCGCAATTTCTAAAAACAGATCAAACAATTTTTGGGAGGTCATTTCTCCCGCACCTACTCTTGTAGGTGCGGGAAACCTGTTTCTGACACTGAGTGTGGTGCTGCAATTGATGTCATGGATGTTGCTGATCAGTTTAATTTATTCTCTTGTAGTGCATTTAATGACGAAAAGCCCCTAGACATGTCAACACAGTTTATGGAAACACAGTTATGGCCACCAATTTCTGGAATGTATTACTGTGACAAGTGACGGTATTGCGAAAGCCATTGAGCGGCTGCCATCGTTTTTTAGTCCTGGTCCTGACGGTATTGGTACTAAGCTACTAAAATGACAAAGCACAATTCTGCTCTTATACTTACACTATTGTTTCAACAGTCTCTCGACACCGCCGATATTCCAGACGACTGTAAATTGGCACATGTGATACCAATATATAAAACCGGCGACAAAAACAAGCTAACAAACTATAGGCCTATATCCTTTACGCCTGTTGTATGCTTGAACTACTTGAACACGTGTTATCTTCTCAAAGTATGCAGTACATGGCTAGCAACCACATTCTATTTGCAAACCAGCATGGTTTTAAATGATGCCGGTTATGTGAATACCAGCTTCTTGAACTAACTAAAGACATTCACCGTAAACTTCAGGAACTTACACAAACTGTCGCCATATTTATAGATTAACAAATTAGAATCTTTTCAGAACAAGGCAGCGCGATTTATTACAGGTATATTCACAAGATTCAAGCATCACCAAAATAAAACATGACCTAGGACTCATCCCATCGCAGACTAGAAGAAAGATATCTCGGTTAACTTTCTTCCATCACCTTCTTCATCACCCAGCTATCTTCTCTCAGGCGCACATCTTCTTACTAGACAAAAGAAAATTCCCACGAATTGATCACGAATTTAAGGTCGAACAACCATTTGCACGTACTAAACTACTGCAGTTTTCATGTCTGCACTTGGCCATTTCAGAATGGAATCATCTCCCAAGTAATATAACCGAAATAACTGACCATATTATATTCAAACAAGCACTTAATGAAACATTCGGAAATTAGAAACATTAACATTTCTTCCTGCATCTCTTCAGATGTCAGAGGATGTAAAAGTATTGTTTGTATAATGTAAGAATCATTGGCGTATGATGTCGAATGAGAAGTGATGTATAGGTTGCAGCATGTACAACTTCATATAAGGATATTCGACTTACATGCACGTTGCCTTATGCCTTTGTATATGAATTGTTATTCTCCCCCCCTATGTAATTCCGAAGCTGGGCCTTTAGGGTAAATGAATAAAATGTATGTATGTATGTATGTATGTATGTATGTATGTATGTATGTATGTATGTATGTATGTATGTATGTATGTATGTATGTATGTACGTATGTATGTATGTATGTATGGTCTTCGAGCTTGGGCAGCAATTTCGCTGTGAAAACACTACAAATAATTAAAAGCAAAATGACCGCGCATGTGTTTTGCACAAAAGACATTTCCTACATGAATACCTAAAGGCCAAACTTCTATTTAGGTCTATTGGTTTTCGCAAAATCCTTTTATCACTTACTTTTACTGTCCGTTTTGATCTCATATCGAGACTGTGGCAAAGCAGCGCGTCATCTGAGATGGCGTTCATTATTTTTTCGGAAGGTTTGCGGCCGCTTTCTATACTCCGACTGCACGAACGCAAGCACGGAGGGATAGAAGCGAAAATCTCACCAACCATCATCAGCGCGGATTTGTGCCCGCGCAGACAGACTGCCGTGGACAGAAAGGTGGCGGCCTATATGCAGCCCATCGTAATCCCAAAATCTGTTTTTGGTTGTCAATAAAAGCAGCGAAGAAAGAAAGAAGAAGCGCTCGACGAAACCAGGCTTTGTAAACATCACTGAAGAAAATCAGAGTACGACACTGCAGCCCGCTTGGTCGTGCCAGGATTTCTCGAATTCCAGCCGCCTTCAGAATCGTAGTCTTTTCTTAACCTGGTTTTATTGTAGCTGTTCAAGAAATTTCCTTTTCTTTATTGTTCAACAAAAAGTATTCTTTTTGTGGAATGAAAGCATCCCATTCAGTCGCACGGAATCTCGAAAATCAGAAGAGAGACAACGACGGATTATTTTTTTCTCCTTTGTTCCGAACCTTAGCAACGCAAGCCAGAATGTTTTCTCGACAGCACTGCTTTACAAAGCTGTATGCATGCTGTTTTCCTTTGCCGCTCAAAGCTATACAACGATCCCGCAGATCGACGTCAGGAAAGATTCGATCTGTAAAGCTCTGTTTGATTATGGGAGCACATAGCTGACGACAGTTTGTTCTGGTTCGGTCAAAGGCATTTTTCGAATGTCACTGCAGGTCTCGCTTCGTCACTCTTTGCCCTTTTCACTTCTAAGACGTCGACAACCCATCGGCTTGCCAATTGTGTTTTCGAGAAGAAAGTAACGTCAATGAAAAATAACACTTTGTTGCATCATCTCTGAAAATTTGAGCTCCTCGGCTGCGTTAGGTTGCCTATTATTACTTTTTCTTTCAACTTGTGTTCAGCTAGAACCATTTCTTAACGCCACAAAGAGCGAATTCTGATCCCATGGCCATTATGTTCAGCCGATGACCTGCTCAGCCGAAGCACCAAACCAGTAAATATAGACAGAGTCGACCGTCGCATCAGGGCAGCACTCAAGCCGTGGATTAGGAACGTGAGACTAGTAGCAAATATTGCCTTAATCCTTAAATTGTTGTATAAAAGCTATTGAAAAAAGTGATTCCGAGGTTCGCAAGTGCCTCAAAGTACCAATACCTTTATTTGTCCATTACCGCTTGAAATAAACATTGCACAGATAGTACAAGTTGGCTAAGCACCTCTGTGGCTGCATCGGCTAGCGGTGAACTCTTGTGCATACTTGTTTTTGATGACTATGCAAGATCATAAGCTTTCCCTGGTTCAACTGTAGCGAAAGGATCAGATATACTTTGTCCTAGGGCTACGATATATAACCGGTACGTGGCCAGCAGGCA
The DNA here is from genome assembly GCF_050947875.1 of Dermacentor variabilis. Classification (NCBI taxonomy): domain Eukaryota; kingdom Metazoa; phylum Arthropoda; class Arachnida; order Ixodida; family Ixodidae; genus Dermacentor; species Dermacentor variabilis. Next base: position 239,680,257 of record NC_134568.1, on the reverse strand, counting down.
ATTATAGATGGCATAGCAGGCACACAAGGAAAACATGCGAGCTCTTTCCTCTCTTTCAATCTCTGTTGCACCACATTTTTAAACGGATCAGTTTGCTGGGATGTCTGACTTTCTGCTGCTCTTGTCAATGCAAGCACAATTTGTCGGGTGCGCCGCAGCGCGTACCGTGGCACCGACGCTCCAATTATGCTGCACCGTTCTAAATTTTCCGTTCTTGGAAAGCAGATTGTTTTCTCAAGAACACTGATGGTGAAGGAAACGTTTCATCGAGTACTTAAGTGTGCAGGCTTCCTGGCGGTTACCATTTGGGGAGGAAGTGTACTTTGGAAGGGTACTTGGAGATGGTGTACTAAAATTATGCAAATAAAAACGTTTCCCGAAGGTGCTCACAAAAGGGTCCGGGTATACTGTTTATGTATACTGTGGCTGGCCACTAGGCCTCGCCGCCCATTTCTGGGAAATTTCAGGGCGGACTGATGCGGGAAACCTATTTATAACGTTGCGTCGGTGCTTGTTCAAAGCGACGCGCTCTCGTGCAAGGTTGCCGGTGTCTACTTATTTTCTTGTGCCGCACCTCAAACAGCGACCTGTGGGATCTGCGGGTGCCTGTTTGTGCCGCAGGACAAGAATTCTTCCCTTTGGACAAGAGTGCCAGCCTGGCAGGTAACATGGCCTCATGCCTGCCCTTTAGAAATACTTTCTGCTCGCCTGCATTGCTGCAACATTGCTGCAGCACGTATCAGCATCTTCTAGTAGTAAGTTTTTCAATGTAACCTTACGGTTGCGCCTGTACTTTCCTGCTGAGTTCATCAGGTTGATATTTATCTTCACCAGAAGTTACCCTTGTCGGTATTTGTGTTGGTGTCGTTGATCTGAACGCGGAATCGGTTTTGTGACGGGACATCTGCTCTCAACGAAGTGGGCTTGTTTAGTGTGGTATAGGTGGTACCGGATGTGCAGTGTACGTAACCTTTGTGTACGTATAGGCCGTGTATTGTGGTCCTGATATTCGGGAGAGCAAGCTGTCTATCTTGTGTGATGCGCAACTCTTGACTACCAGGTCCTCTGAGACTGTGTACACGTAGACGAGTGTCGAATTTTCTAAGCCATTCAATTTATTTATTTATTTATTTTATTTGAACATACTGCTAGCCTCACATTTGAGGCTGTTGCAGGAAAGGGGCAGTATACATATTCAAGAGAACACAGTTCAAGTAGGCGCGGACATAGATAACTTTGGTTCAGCAAGGCAGTACATATGCACTCTATAATCATTATACAATTTCTAAAACAGGAGCGGGGAAAAATGGTACTAAATGCCATGTTGGAGGGTTTAGCACAAGAAGAACAAAGAAAGAAAATGTAAATATTTTGGATGTGCAATGCGCAAGAGACAAGATTCAGCAGGTATTTATATCAGGGCAGAATACAAGACACTGAGAAGTGAATCAGAATGCCATTGTACGACGCAGCTCGCCTACGTGCAGATCGTAGCTACAGAGTATTGTTTGATAACTTGGCGATAAAAGTTTCGAGTGATGTGCAGGTGACAACGTCATCAGGCAACATGTTCCATTCACGGATTGCATGTGGAAAAAGGAGTACCTCAATATGTCGTTGTGAAATATGTATTCTGTTAAGTGCTTGGTGTCTTTTGTTCGAGAACTACGTGTATCTGTCTGTAGCAAGTAGTCACTCGCATTGATTTTCATACTGTCATTACGAAGGAAAAGAAACTTAAGACGAAGTAGTCGAGCTCGATTTTGGATAGTGGGAAGTTCAGCTTGCCTTAATAGTTCTGTGGGGGAGTCAAGACGGCGAAATAAAATAAAAGAAATCTAATCGTTTTCCTTTGTCGCTCTCCACTTTTGCTATGTACTGCTTACGGAAGGGAAACATATTCTATATTCCAGTATAGAGTGAACTAGTGATAGGTATGCTAAGCGTTTATTATCTATTGATGCGGATATAAGCGAGCGTTTTAACGAGTATAGAACTGCCAGTAATTTATTAACAATATATGTTACCTGCTTGTCCCACTTAAGATCTGATGAAATTATGACACCTAAATATCTATACTCTTCTAATTTCTTTAACATCTGTCCTTGTAAATAACACGGGTAGTTCATGGGCGCTCATTTATTCGTCACTATCATACAAACAGTTTTTTCTGTGTTAATCACCATCTGCCACGTTTGGCACCATTGTGTTATATTTTCAAGTGCACTGTTTAAGGTTATCTGGTCATCACGAAAGGTTATTTCCTTGTAGATAACACAGTCATCTGCAAATATTCTTAATGTGGCGTTAGTATTAATGTGTAAATCATTGATAAAAAGAAGAAGGAGGATAGGAGCTAAAACGGCTCCTTGTGGGACGCCAGATAGCACATCGCAGCAATCCGAAGAGCAGTCTTTGAAACATACATATTGACGTCGACCTGCAAGATAACTTTTTATCCACTTGGTGATATTGTTATCACCGAGGTAGTGGATAAGTTTCTGAAGTAACTTTGGATGGGAAACTCGATCGAATGCTTCAGATAGATCTAGGAATATCATATCGGCTTGACTGCACTTGTCCATTGTCAGCGCTAAGTCGTGGATTGTCTCAATCATTTGAGTAGTCGTAGGCAATCCTTTTCGAAAGCCATGCTGATTAGGGACAATGAAATTATTTTTGTCTACGAATGGCACTATCTGTTTTAGGATTATATGTTCAAGGATTTTGCTGGCCGTACAAGTAAGCGAGATTGGTCGGTTATTTGCTGTGCTGGTAAGGTCACCGGATTTATGTATAGGGATGACCTTAGCAATTTTCCATTTCACTGGAACCTCGCCCACTTGCAATGATTTTACAAAAATAATCAGCAAGAACTTGGACATCCATTCGGCGTAGCGCTTCAAAAATGCATTTGGTATGTTATCAGGACCACAGGATTTTTTTGGATCTATTTCAAGTAAGAGGGAAAAAAATTCCGGATTTGGTCAAGATTAAGTCATCTAGTTTTGCTGAGTAGCTGAGAAGAGATTGGAACTTGAGTTGTTTACCGTTGTCTTGTGTAAATACTGCAATAAAGTATTCATTGAACTCTGTAGCATTTGCCATAGCTTCAGTTGGTGATGAATTACTGGTCTGACGTGACTTCGAATTAACGTATCGTCAAAACTTAGACGGAGATGTTTTGATAAAATTACTTGAGGTAACATTCATGTATTCACCTTATGCCGTTTTACGGCTGACTTTAGCGCCAGGGAGTTTTCGCGTATTTTAGTAGTGTAGCCTGGTATAATTATTTCTCAGTTTCCTTAATCTGGCAATTTTTCGCTTTAGTTGTATTATGTTCCTTGTTATCCAAGGGTTTGTCTTACGTACTGGTTTGATCTTTATGGAAATATGTTTTGATAAGCAGTGCTGAATGATTATTTCGAATGTTGACCATAATCTATCTACTGAAACTGTTTGATCATTCGGGAACGGTCTAAAAGTGGAGTAAGAGTGATCTAGATAATCAAGAACGCTGACGTCGTCGGCGTTCGCCCAGTCGAAAATTCGTGTACTCCCTTTTTTGGTAGGCGGAGGTGCGCAGAACACTAAGGAACACTTAGTAGCTCTGTGGTCCGATATGCCGTCGACAACTTCCCGTGAAACACTGTCTTCTGCGATAGCATCACTCACAAACGTCAAATCGAGTACATTCCTGCTTTTTGCAGTAATACGTGTTGGCTCTCGTATAATTTGTCTAAGGCCAAGATTAAAACATAGATCAAGCAGTACCTCTGCGTGAGTTGTATCAGAGATGTTATCAAGGGAGTCCGATGCAATACTAGCAAGGTTGAAATCCCCCGTATGGATTAGCTTTGTAGTATGTGTAAAAAGATTTTCCATATAATTTTCTAGCACGCGTAGCATATCATGGGAAGTATTCGGGGGCCGGTACATGGTGCCTAAACAAAGGGAGGATTTATGTGTCATGATTTTGCACCAACTTCAGCATCAACCATTTCCGGCATAGGTGTGAGGTAAATATTTTCCCTTATCAAAATTGCTACGCCACCACCGCGAGAGGACCTATCTTTGCGCATGACAGTATAACCAGGAGGGAAGATATCGCTGCTTCAAACATCAGGAGAAAGCCATGTTTCGGTTATTGCTATATTATCTGGTCTATGTTCTATAATAAATGCCTGAAGTTCTGTGCTTTTGTTCACAACACTTCTGGCATTTATGTTCACTATCACTAGGCTGGAGGGCGTTTCATGTTTAGTCAGTTTTTTTCTTTCAGACGGCAGGTTTCTTTCCCACGGGCACTCGGGCTCTTTTATGTTCGTCCCAGACGTAAACTTGCCCATTGATTTTGATCTTGTCGTACACAAGTACGACAAGATTAAAATGTTTATTAAATCAAGATTAACTATCTGTGAAGCCGTTCTTGTGGCTCTAAGCTGAGCTTTTCTGATAAAAAAAATTTTTTGCACGATCTTATGTGTGGCATTGAACTCGGTGCTGTGCCAGGCTACAGAAGTTGGTTCCATTTTATCCGTGCATCCGTGTACCGTATTTCACGTTTATCTTATTCTTAACAGAATTAAAACATAATAATAATTTGCTGCAGATAGCCGATTTAACAGGTGAACATTACTTTCCCAACAAATCAAAATGCATACCTGACTAAATAAAACATAATTAACCTTTCCAATAATAACTTGGAACACATATTGCCAGTGACGAATTGAAGCCCCAGTTTCGGGATGTGCGTTCCCAATTTGTGTGACAAAATGGTTTCGTTTAAATTTTTGCTGTGCTACGTTGTAATCAAAAAATGGTAGCTGACCCTAATCTTTGACTTAGGCGTCTCTTAGTGGCACTCGCACCTCGGCGTTGGCGTTCCTTGGGTTAACTTCAGGCGAACGCAACGCACGAACCGAATTCGGAGGCGACTGTTTTTCATTAATTCGCCGGTTACGTATCGTGCCACCCTTTTGCGTGTGACGTCATTAGTGACGTCATCACTTGCACTTTCTACTTCTGGGTGTACCGGAATTTCACCACAGTCGTGCTCACGTAGCCGGTCTCTAAAATCTCCGGTTCTATGTTTTGGTGTGCGGTAATCAGTGATTTCTAATTATTTCTAATTATTCCAGACACTTCAGTAACCAAACTTTTAACTAAACTTATGCTCAGATATCATATCTATAATGAAACCCATGAATTTGGTATTGTACTTTTTTCAATGTTTTTCCTGATTTATTTTGAGTTTCCTCCTCGGTCGTCTCAGGAGGTGAACCGGTAGCGCTGCGCTAAAAGCAAGAGTGTTACTCGATGCTCGTGCCACTAATATTTGGCATATCGTAAGAAGCCAACAGACTTGGCAGAGAAACTTACTGGTTACGTCTGGGAATGCGAAAGCATTAGAGTCTCTTTGGTAAAATGTTTCTTTCCGCGCGTTCTTTGTCGGCGCAAGCTCCCGGCTGCATTCTAACTGCACCTCGGTAAAGCCCAATCAAAACGCTCCATGCGTCTCAACGGGCTTGCTTGCCCGCGAAGAGTTCATAACTCGAAGGACCGCTCAGCGTCGTCCAATTGGACACTATTGCTTTTTATTTTATACGCTCAATCTTACACTCATGATGTGGCGCCACCTCCTCCCCATTGGCTGCACCATCACGTGTGCAATGACGCATGCACTAGGCACACCTTCGGTGAACGTAAATAGTGGAGCCGCGGTGGCATTAGGGAATCGTGCTTAATTGTCTCGCACCTCGGAGGCCCACGCTCGATTACACCCCAGACCAAAATTTACAAAATTTTCGTTTCAAAGTCCTCCATTTACTTTGTTTACAGGAACCTCCCTGAGAAATTTTACGTCAGTCCAAGCATTTTGTGACGTGTTTTACTCTGTGCGCCGTCGGCCATTTTTGGTACCGCCTTGTGGTCGCGCCGACTACGCCGACAGATCTTCGCGCAAAGGGGCATATAATCCTTTCGCACTAAATACTCACGCCGAAACTCCTGTGAGAGTTGTGTAAATATCTGTAAGCATTGAGCCACTTGCTCATCTCCACGCAGCCTGGTGTGATTATCAATGTTACGAAACTTTATCCGACCAGTATAAACTTTATCAACCGTTATTGGTCGTTATCAAAGTTATCGGACTCGATGCGAACCTTATAAACCTTTGTCGTTCGGCATCAGCCTTATTGCAATTGAACCGATCCTTATCAGCCCTTATCTGTCATTATAAACCTTATCAGACATGATCCGACCCTTAACAACTCTTATCAATCTTTATCAACATTATCGCTCACCATCCTAGTCTTAACTTTTATCGGTCCTGATCAACCTTATCGGATTTTATCCGACCATTATCAACTCTTATCGGTGCTTAGTAACCTTATAAAAATTGCTCCGACAATAATAAGCCCTTATCGCTCTTTAGCAGCTTATCTATCGACGTCGAATCATTATCAAACGCGATGAGACCCGTATAACCGCTGATCACTCCTTAGCATCATTAGCAACTCATCTGTGGGTTGCGCGACGTGAAAAACCGCCGCCGACACTTTTCCTTTGGAATTTATTTTGTTTAACACATTAATTTCTTTATAGCGAGTGATTCGTCTTACGTGACGGACGGATGGAGGAACGGACGGGTTTTCTTGTTAAGCAAGCATAGAAATGCTTGCGCATTTAAAGCAATCCGAGGACACTTAAGCACTTCTTACGAGTTGTGAATTGAGAAATCATTAATGTTCAATTAAACACCGCTGAAGGGCTACTGGAGTTATGAACTCCTCGCGGGCAAGCGAGCGCGTTGAGACGCTCGGTTCGTTTTGATCTGGCCTTACCGTGTGTGAAGTGATTGTAAAGGGAGCGCCGTAACTGTCTCTCACTGTAGGACCTTACCGAGGCGTAGTTAGAACGCAGCCGAGAGCTTGCGCGGACAAGGAATACGTGGTTAACACAGGGTTCTGAGAACAAGAGCGAGGGTGATTTGGCGTCGCGGCGATGCCCTCTCCCCTCACGCAACATCTGGGGCGCTACTGCAGCAGCAGGTGTTCCCATTCGCTCGCTTTGCTCCGTCGAGGCGCGCTCGTGACGTGGCGTCGCAGCCAATGGGAGTTTAGGTGCCGTTTCGATGCTACAGACGCCAGACGCCGGCTTTTTCGCTCAATGACCCATTTGACGCTCTGGCCTAAAAATATTAATTAATTAATTTATTTATTTATTTGAATACCTTCAGGGCACATACGGCGTTACAGAAGGGAGTGGTTACATTAGATTAAACAAATACAGAGCAAATATCAGGTAACATATTCAGGCGCATTGTTAAAGTCACTGGGGTCCGGAGGTGGGCAAGTGGTTCCAGTCATTACAAGTTTGAGGAACGAAAGATTGAAAGTGTTGGTTAGTGTGACAACGGGGAACAAACAGATGATATGAATGAAGGGTGGGAAAGTAATTCTTAAGACTAGGGTTATGGTAGTAAATGTTGTCAAATAGGGAGAGACGTGCTATTTTCCTGCGTAAGGAAAGGGAAACCGTCCAAATAAGTGGAATGTCATTGCCTTTTGACGCAACTGTGACAGCGCTTACTTGATGACTGGCATTGATTTCGATGTTGTCCTGTCCTCTGTCTTGGAGCGCGTTGATTTACGACTGCCCGTAGAAGCCCTGAATTATTGCAGGATAACGTCTATATGTTGAGGCGTTCGCCAGCACGTTATCTTTTTGTGAGTTGGTAGTTAATGTCGTAGAATATCCTCAACATAAGTGCATCATCAATGATTTTTCATAGTACGTGGTCGTTGCTCCCTCCGTTTCCCCCTATGGTTTTGATTTCATTCATTTCACCATGTGAACAATTTATATCTAGTCTTGACACGCGTTCATTAGACCCTGGTGCTGGATTTGTTGTCTTGGTCTTTGGATAAATTATGGAATCGGCTATTTCTTTGTTTCTCATTGTCTGCTCCGTGGCATAAAACGGGTGAACCATAGGGTTTGTCCTTGTCGACTTACTGGTTTACTCATCCTGCTGGGTGGCTCACAAAGTGTGAGCTGGGGTATTTCTTGATCGCTGTCTTGTTGCCTGGTGATGATGTATACTGAATTACTTGAAGGCTAAGAAACCGACTTGGGAGTGTAGTCTGTATTGATGTCGAGCGTTATTTGCGTTGTTTGTACTTGCTGTACGAGGGAGCCTTGAGTGGTCCACATGGTCATTTTTGCAGCATAGAGTGTTATTATCGTCTGTTTGAGCCACTATATGTAGAACGTACTGCGGCGAAGTTAAAAACAGTCGGTGAAAATAGTGAACCCTGCGGTACGTCTGTATTTGGTGTGGCGTCGTCCAATGAACTTCTTACCCTCACTCGCAGTTTGTCTTTGAAAAAGTCACCGAGAAGCGTGTGTCCTTACGCGGATTTCTTCGTTCTTCGCTTGTCCTATTACAGATGCATTAGGTATTGCATCAAAAGCCTTCTTGCTTTCGATGTAACCGACAATTTTGGTGTGGATGCCTGCTTAGAGGGTTTCATTAGTAATTCGTATATAATAAGCACGAACAGGCTTCGACAGCATTACATATTACTCCTTCATAAATAAGCAGCGGTGCGTCTAGGGTGCAGAGGTGCTTTCTGAAGCCTATTTGCATGCAAAACGCAGAGCGCTGATACATTAAAGTTTCTACTCGTTGAAACCAGGCGAATGAAAAGCCGCTGTTATCCTCTCAGTATTTTTATGTCATTACTCGTCGTCCTCTCCATGAACAGAAGGCATAATCTAATGCCTATGATGTGTCGGAATGCCGTGTAATGAAGTCACGAAAGCAGTTTCGGAAGTCTTCGCGCCACCATATGCTGTACTACGACCCGCATAACTCCTGTGATCTCAACAAAACGCTTCTCTTATGCCCATGGTTACAGTTCCTCCCAGTACTCGGCATTTTACAGCTGTGATAGTTGGCTTTATTTCAATGGTTATTCTCTCATTGTACTTCCGGCACTGTAGGTTACTTTTTCTGCACGATTAGATCAGTACCAATTTGAAAAGAAGTACCAATACACTTGTACTGACGTGATTCACTTGCACTCTAGAGAACCGGGGCAATCTAGCCTAAGGCCGTCAGCGTTTTCGTTTTATTTTTGCTGTACACATAAGCAGGAACAACAGGAGCCCTTTGGTGGACTTCATGGCCACTTGCGCATGGCACGTGCGAGTACAGCGACCTCGATTATATATTTCTGTCGAGGTTGCTGCCCTCTGATGTTCAGGGAACAGACCATCTACTGCTGGGGTACGGTATTTTAGTGGTTGTATTGGTACATATCTTGTAGTCATGAAAAGATGTGGCCAATATAAAAAAAAATACATACTGTTGTGAAGACTGACCCCGCACTGAGCTTTAATATGTTTTGGGCCTGCAGCTTTGAAGACAAACAATAAAAGACGCAAAGATTGGGAGTCATATAATCGCCTAGAAGAAGCGATTGTCGCTGAAGTTGGCGACCACAAAGAGAGATACAGAGGCTGAATGAAGGAGCGTCAAGCAGGGGAATGGGTCATATGGCATGTTTTGCGGCCCACACAGTGTTCAGGGGAGTCGTAGGAGGACGTGTCGTGTAAAAGGTTAATACTTAGAATATGATCGCAATCAGCTAATACATAATTAACGCGTCTCGCTACCGGCTCATGCATAGCGTTTATTGGTACGCGCAGCTTCAAAATACAACAGCTCAAAACACGGGACCAGAAAGATACGACAGTACAAAGCACAGTGAATTTGGGTTCACGCCTTTTTCACTGTTTTTAAATCATGAAGGCGTACCAAGAAGCTGAAATTCAGACGATTTTGTCACCCACATACTTGCTGGAATGCGAATAACCTTAGCAAAGTTCAAGGTAACTGCAAACACCGCTACGTATGATGTCAAAGCGATTTCTGCAGTGCAGCAATAAAATTTGCTCTCACGGCCCCTCATACAACAAGAAGCGTTATCAAAATGAAGACTCCATTGTTTTCACGCACCGATTGCTCTTGACAGGTGAGCATGGGCCAAAAATATTTACCTCTAAGCCTCTAGTCTCTTGAAGACTATAGGCTTATAGACTATAGACTATAGACTATAGTCTATAGACTATAGAGAAGACTATATACTCGCAAACATGGGGGAGCAAAATAAAAACGCGGCACGAGGCCATCCAACCAATTTATTTTTTATGCCAGGACTTTGTAGTTTTAAATCTTTGAACGAAAGCAATTGCACCTTGACATTGTCATTCGCTTGCTAAAACGATATAAGGCCTATTACTCTTGCAAACGCCTTACCAAATTTTGGGTCCCACAAGCCCCAGCCGCAGAGGTAAGTACCGTGCGCCTACCAAGTAGCAAAAATTAAGGTTGAAGGCTATTTATGTCGAGAGATGACGGGTATCTTCGATACTTAATTAGTTGTTATTTTTAGCAGGCCAGTAGTTTGAAGCGAGCATTTTTTTACCATGGGCCGTATAACGTAAAACTATTTCAATATGTTTTTTGCAATCTCCTGACTACAAATTCGCGTAACCGCCGACGCAAGCATCGGGTGCTCACCCGCAGGGTTGTCTGAACAAACCAATGAAATACTTCCCTCATTCATAGGAGGTCACTTTTGTTTGTTTGAAAAACGAATAACATTGTCTGCACTGAGCGGCGTCTCTTATCTAATTGGCTCACAAGAGTCGAGGAGCATGCTCAAATGGAGAGGGATTCGATGCGGCCGAGCCACTGCATTGAATATCGATAACCTGATGAAGAGGGTGGTGCCGGCGTCTGCAATTGGTCCGCTTTCTCTTACTTAGCTTGCGGTGGCTCGTCGACAATTACAACGGAAGCTTAAAAATGACGCTAAAACGGATCCTCAGCAAAGAAGAGTTGGCATAACGAGGTCGTAAACGTGCCGAAAGTTCTCGAAAACGTTACACGGCCACGCAAAAAGTTTTATTACACGCAAATAAACCCATGCTCTCCGGCAGGGGCAAGTATCCAGTGCCGGAGCGATTGGCGGCAGTCATGTTTTATTCCTTTCGGAACGGTGCAGCCTGCGGCTCTTCAGAAGAAAATTCAGTTTTGTTCAGCATATTAATGCATCTTTAACGTGTACGTGTCATTTCGACGGGGAAAGTTTTTGCGGTTTTGTGATGTCGCGTGAAAGGCAGGTGAAGTGGGTGCAGCTCGAAAACTTTTGACTAATAGCCGAGGGCTAATGGCAAAAAGTCGTCGAATCAGAAATAACCATTTTTGTTTTTTTCGGTCAAATTATGCATAATCAGTGCGTACACGTCATATCAACTGGGGAGCTAGCGCGGTTTTCATGACGTCGCGTGACAGACAGGTGAAGTGGGGGTGGTCCAAAAAAGTTTTTGACGAATCGCGGTGGGCTGATTGCAGAACTGGAATAGAAAAATTTGGAATAGCTTTACGTTATAGGGCCCCATATTTCATGTCCAGGAATTTTCGACATTGCCCCATCGGCTACCTGTCGAACTTGAACGCAGTGCACCCGCCTCACTTCAGAAGGTGACGCGAATTTCAAGAACTTGCAGTTAGCAACGTCGAGAGGGCACGCCCTCTTATTATCATCCGTATTTACGGCACTTAGTGGTGACATCACTGCTGCATTCTAAAAGAACTTTGGTCTGCATTAAAACACTGCTGTGACGCAGCAGGAAAGTTAAGTGAAGTGTCGTAAATACACATCTAATAAGAAAGGCGTACCATCTTGACTTGCTAAATTAAAGTTGTAGAAATTGGGACGACTTTTGAAATGTCATTTCATAAAATGCTGCCTGTTGGTTACGGTAGTGCATTGCAGTGAAGCTCCATAGATGGTCGCAGGGGCAAAGTGCAAAATTCCTGGATGCCAGTGGCGTAGAAAGAAATTTCGTTCTGTGGGGGGGAGGGGGCTTACGTTGCAGCTGGGCCTCCTCCTGATAGAATTTGTCGAAGGATCAAATACATTAATAACAACTGCGTTGGCATTGCCAAATGTGCTTCAAATGAACTCTTGAACACTGCGTGCATGTGAGGACAAGTAAAATATGTATTTTTATAGATCAGTTCGAAACCAGCAAAACAGTGCATGCTGCTGATACGAGAATGCAAAGGCCATGAAATCAGCAAATTGAGGACAAATATTCGAATGAAACTTTCTCATTCAAGAACCTTGTTCACATTTTTGTACATATACAACGGCCAGGGAAAAATCTAATTGACGCTGTCCTTTGTTACAATGTATTGTGCAGGAGTCACTGTCACCGGTCGTCTATTGTGAGTAGTTGCGCCGAAATTATAGTCACAAAAGAGAGCACATATAAAAAGCAGGAGTTATGTAAAGTATACGAGAGTGAGTCAAACGAAAGCGAGCCAATGAGAATATATGACAAACGGGGTACTTAATTTAAAAGCAGTCTCCATGTGCATTTACAAATTTGCCCCACTGACTAAGGAGTCACGTGATTCCCTTCTCATAAAACTCCTTGGGTTGATTCTTCAAAAAGTCTGTAACTGACTCTTCCACGTCATCGCCCGACACGTATCTTGCTCTATTGAGATGTTTTTTCAATTGCCCCAAAATTTGGAAGTCGCAAGGTGACAGGTCTGGGCTGTATGATGGATGTTGCAGCGTTGCCCACTTGAACTTTGCCAGCTTTGTGTTACCCGCTTCAGCGACGCGGGGACGGGCATTGTCTTGGAGCAAGATAACCCCATCCGTCAATTCTCCACGTCGCTTGTTCTTGATTGCGACACGCAGCCGATCCGGTGTTTCACAATATCGGAAACGATTGATTGTCTCTCCAGGTTTAGCAAATTTGATAAGTAATGGCCCCTGCCGATGGAAAAAAAAAGTCAACAACACATTTCCGGCGGAAATTACGGCCTTCACTTTCTTTGGGGGCGGTGGATTCCAATATTTCCGCTGCAAGCATTGCCGTCTTATTTCAGGTTATTAATAGTGGCACCATTATTCGTCCCCGGTGACAACTGCAGACAAGAAGGCGTCACCCTCATTGTGATACTGGATCAGATGAGTAAAGGCAGCGCCGAACCTCTCCGTCTTCTGACGATGGTTCAAAATCATTGGGCATCCATTGCATACACAAGCGCTGAAACCAAGATGTTCATGAATTATGGTCTGAACCGAACCGTGACTGATGTTCACATGCTCTGCCAGTTCATCGATGCTTAACTTCCATTCTTGTCTAATCAGCTCATCAACCTTTGTAATTGTGTTGGGGGTGATCGCACGGTGGCTTTGGCCCGGTGTTGGATCGTCTTTGCAATTTTCACGTCCTTGTTTGAATCGTTTGCTCCAACGCTTCACAGTGGCCAATGAAATGCAATGTTCAACGTACGCGGCAGTCATACGGTGACTAATTGCTTTTTGGGAAACACCTTCACCTATCCAAAACCTCACGACACCACGCTGTTCAACTTTTTCAGCGTCCATTATGTCACGTAACCATGTTCAACCCAGTGTATGAGCAATGAAAAACATTTATCCTCACACCTGCATGTCACATTTGTAAATGAGAGATGCATGTGTGCTACGCGCATGCCTCGCAGATAATGAACGAACCATTATTGCTCGGGGCGGGTTGGCTCACTTTCATTTGACTCGCCCTCGTACATTAGAAATGCGAAGATACAATGGAATATACAAATGCGAAGACACAGCTTTATAAAGGGCAAAAATATGTCACTGGTAACAAAGTTCACCACAGATATACGCAAAAGCTCGCAACAAGATATTTAAACACACGTTTAAATCTCCAATCAATCTACATATATAATAAAAAGTCGCTATGTATAATGAGTCAAACAAAGCAAATAAACATGTTGGGAAGTCACAGATTCAGAGATCACAGAACCCTAAAGCCCTCCCCTTCCCCCATCCCTCCACTCCCCTTGATGTATCACACGCGACGGAAGGCGGCGCACTTCCTGCTCGCTTTTCTCCTTCGCGCACACAAGACTGAGCCACTATCGTCGGCTCACCCATGCCACCTCCCCCCCCCCCCCCCCCCGCTTTCACTCGCACATCCATCATGGGGCGCGCGGTCACGATGTTATCGCCCTTGAACTTTATACGCAACATGAGGGCGACGGCAGGAATGCGCCCGGAGTCTCCATATAATTGCTATCGCAATAATGTAATAAGGGTATCCGGCAACTAAAGCGTCCCGCGGCCCATTACTTTCCGCAAAAGAAGTAACGAAATGGAACTTTCACCATGCGACAATTCGCTGCGCCGCAACAATGTCTTTTTTTTCTTTTGTGGGGCTGGAGCACCGAAATGAAAAAAGAACACAAAGGAAAGCATAGTTGCCACAATAGAATACCTACTTTGGGCACCTACTGTGGCTACTGAAGGAATATCGAAGTAAACGTGAGACGCTTGGTCCACAGACAACCATCCGCACATTGCTCGGTATCCTTCACCGACGAGACAAAAGACTTCCCGGAGAGGTTGAAATAACATAGAAGTGAAAGTGATGCCCTCAAGCGAACGCGTTGAAATCCGTCGAGTCCCCAGAGTGATGGCGGCGGCCAGACAAAAACGAACGTGCACCGAAGTGCGCCGCGCGGTGCTCGGGGTAACACGAGAAAAACGCATGCGCTCTGGCTGGCTCTGGCAGCCTGAGGGTAGCGAGAAGAAGGAAATTGAAGCGGCTCAATATGGCCTCGCGAATAAATGTCAAAGTAGAAAAATAAGTAAGAACGTAGTTACCTTTGCTTGCTTTAGTGTTTCGACATGGATGGTTTGACGCAGGTTAAAAAAAATTTGATACTATTTTCTGTGACGTGACGGCACAAATGAGCCACCACAACGCTTCGTCTCATCGGTCTTCGCTGCGTGCCTTGCCAACTTGCCCGATAGTGTGTTGATTTGGCTTGTCTCTTTGTATGGGCCGACGTACGACTATAGAAAAGTTAATACACCTTTGGCGTCTAATATTTATAACAACATTAAACTCACAAACTTCCGGAATTTAATATCTAAAGCAAGACTATGGAACTGTCAATATACCTCTGGCATCAAAATTCTATGAGAACTTTATAGCCATAAAGTTTCGCATTTGAAATCCATGCGCTCCGTAGATTCTGCGTCCTCCGCGAGATGCCGCGACGAGCCCGCTCGCCATCAAAACGCTCATGAAACTTTGTGCTCGGATGGGGCGGAGCTCCTTGCGTTATGTGACTCCCGGTATATGGAAACCTACATCCGAACTTTTTTGGACCGTATCGATGTCGGAAAGTCTGCTCCTGGCCAGCCGCCGCACTGGGTCTTGCCTCGCTAGAGGCTGGGCCAATCACTGGTAGCGCACCCACCCCCAACAGCCATGGAGGTGCAATCGCAGGGCGAAGACCTCGACCCGACAACGTTCAGACCTAGTGAGTGGACCACGATACTCCGCGCGTACAAGGGAGGCAAACCAAGCCCAGAAACGCTGGTTGTGCCTCCTCATGCAGCCCCTGTTCGAGATAAGCCTGCCGCGCCCGCCGGCGGTACTCCGGCCGACACTGCCCCTGCGACCTTCAAGCCGACATACCGTGCTCAACAACAACAGCTGCGCGTGACGCACGCAAGTAAGCAACTTGCTTCACTCCCTCCCGGCACTATAAGGGTAGTCTTCCGACCAAGAGGAGGCCTCGCTTTGAACGGAGCCATGGCGCAGCCACTCATGAAAGCTCTGCGAGTCACCGCTGCTGACCGGGACCTAGGAGAGTTTCACCTCCGGATTCACCCGACGAATAACACCTTCACGGTCGCTACACCTCACGAGTCAACGGCCCTTCACCTCGTCCAAATCAAGGAAGTGATCCTTCAAGAAACCAGTTACCCCGTCGCCGCCTACATCGCACCGCCGCCCGCTGCTGCGCGCGGAGTCATCTCGCAAGCCTACTGGGCGGAAACACCGGAAGAGATGCTACAAGACCTCCAGACTCGCAACCCGGAAGCTGATATCATCGCAGCCCGCCGAATGGGTAGGACCCTTTCCATATTGATTACATTTGCGCATGGCCCAGTCCCTCACACCATACGCTACATGAGTGTAGTGCATAGATGCACGGCGTACAAGGGAAGTCCAGACGCGTGCACAAACTGTCGTCGACCGGGCCACAGACACGACGTGTGCCCCCACCCCAAGAGTGGTCTCTGCCCGCGATGCGGGGACAAGCATGAGCCGCAAGATGTTCCCTCATGCATCCCGATCTGCATTCTCTGGAGGGGGGGGGCAGCACCTCACGGGCCCCGGCTCGTGCAAGGCAAGAAATACCGCCACCAAACGACTTAGCCCACCACCCCAGAAGTCAAAGTTCCCTACCAAGAAGGACTTTCCCCCGCTTAGAACGACCCTCCCGTCTACCTCTACATGGGCTTCCAAGGTTGCCAAGACGAACATTATGACCGCCCAGGACTCGGACGTGAAGGCTCTGCTGGATGAGGTAAGGCAGCTCAAGGCAGCCCTCTCTACCTCCACGCCTGCTCTACCCCCCACTCCACGATCCCCATCTTCCTCATCCAACCCGTCCGATCAACCTCCTCAGAAAAAGAGGAGGCCTGATGAGAGCCCAGTCCAACCTATAGACCTGGAAGCCAAATTTCAGGACC
This sequence comes from Dermacentor variabilis, assembly GCF_050947875.1. Classification (NCBI taxonomy): domain Eukaryota; kingdom Metazoa; phylum Arthropoda; class Arachnida; order Ixodida; family Ixodidae; genus Dermacentor; species Dermacentor variabilis. The sequence continues at coordinate 239,663,599 of NC_134568.1, read as the reverse complement.
TCGCCCAAAACCTAGAATCCAAGTTCACAGAACGCATTACTGCGCAGGTCACTGCACAGTGCCAGACTATGATTGAAGCTACCATTACCGGTATAATAGATAGGGTCATATCTAGCATCATGGCCAAGGTTGAGGAGCGTTTAGCTAACCTTATATCTGGACTCTCAGCGGCCTCTCCTCCCGCAGTCCCGCCTTCTGCACTCTTCCTTCACCCCGCCACGCTTCAACATGGCTCCTCCGAGGCACCATAATTCCTTACAAATTATTCAATGGAACTGCAGGGGCTTTCGGCGAAAGCGCGACCCTCTGCAGCAGATTATCGCCAATTCTTTGTCCCCACCAGACATTATCGCTATCCAGGATGCCAATGTTTGCAGGCAACTGCCAGGATACGCTGTTATCCCCTCTGACTCTACTGATCTTCCTCGGGTGGTTACATACGTCTGTAACACCTTGCATTACGCGGAGCACGACGTTACCTCCCCTATTGCTCACACCTTCATCGAAATTTTACCCCATACCCCTGCACAATCTCCCCTGTTCATGCTTTACTGCTATCTTCTCCCACGACAGCCGATTCACCTACTTGCTCCACTCCTCAAATCCGTAACCCAAATGGCCGGATCAAACCCCCTACTGGTTGCCGGTGACTTTAACTGCGCTCACGTGGACTGGGGCTATCGACGCACCAACGACAGAGGCACAGTTTTATACAATAATACGCTATTACTTCACCTGACCATCTTTAATGATTTTAGCCTACCTACGCGGGTTGGTAACAGTGTTACTGCCGATACTAGCCCAGACCTCACGCTTGGTAGAAACTTGGCTCACCTACAGTGGGAAAGAACGCAAGCCACACTAGGCAGCGACCACCACCTGATTCGCATAGCGGTGAACTATCGCCGACCTCAGCGCAAATTTACCGCTAGGCACACTAATTGGGATCAGCTCCGTAAATTTAAGCAAGCGCAGCCAGCACAGGGCCCCTTCGACCTAGACACCTGGACTACTCAGTTACAGAAAGACATTCGCCAACATACCCAAACGCTCGATACTATCCCAGACACCCCCGTTATCGACAGTAAGCTCGCCCACCTTCTTGAAGCTCAAGAGAGCATAACGCGAAGGTGGAGAACTCAAAAGCACAACAGGAAACTAAAACTCAAACTCACCCAGCTTTAATCCCAAATAGAACAACATAGTGCCACTCTTTGCAAAGCTAACTGGGCTCAGCTTTGTGACAGCCTCCGAGGCAATCTCTCCACAACCCGCGCTTGGCACCTGTTACGCCATATGCTCGATCCCACGCAATCTAAAACTCAGACGCGTCTTAGCATTCGCCGCCTCACTCATAATCATCGGCAGGACACCGACGCCTTCCTCACGCAGGTGAAATGCACCTATACCACCCCAGGTCCTCCTTGCAAACATCCCGAGTACACGGGCTCACCCCAACCACAGCTTGACGCTCCTATTACAGAATCTGAATTTCGCGCAGCCCTATTGAAATTGCGCAATACCACACCCGGGGAAGATCAAATTACGAATGCTGCCACCCGAAATCTTGATGATGTCTCCATATCTCACCTCGTTACCTACTTTAACGAGTGCTGGGAGGCAGGTACCCTCCCTGCCTCCTGGAAGCATGGACAAATTATATTTATCCCAAAACCTCACAAGCCCATCACTCTCGAGAACATCCGCCCCATTTCTCTTACATCTTGCCTCGGCAAGACCTTTGAGCACATAATCCTTGCCCGACTGACAACGTACATGGAAGAAAATCACCTTTTCTCCCACAGTATGGTCGGCTTTCGTGCGCATCTATCTGCGCAGGATGCCCTACTTCAAATTACGCACGATGTGCTTGATGATACCATCCCCCATCTTACTAAAGCCATCCTGGCGGTTGACCTCATTAAGGCATTTGACAGAATTCGACACGCTGCCATCTTACGGGAACTGCAGGAACTACAGGTAGGCCCTAAGACCTACAACTACGTTCGCGCCTTCTTCTCTGGCCGCACCGCCTCCTTGCACATTGATCAGCTCAGCACATCCTCTTATACACTCGGTGAATTTGGAACCCCGCAAGGCGCGGTCCTCTCCCCCCTTTTATTTAACACTGCTCTCATCCCCTTAGCCCAGAAGCTCAATCTCATCCCACACCTAAAACATACTCTGTACGCTGATGATATTACCGCATGGACCACTCATGGCTCAGACGGGGAAATTGAGGAAACTCTACAATTAGCAGTCGACACGATCTCCGCTCACGTATCATCTATCGGACTCGAATGTTCCCCCTCTAAGTCCGCGCTCCTCCTAATTAGACCAAAATCTGCCGCTAACTCACCCATCCAAATCACTTTACAAGGATCCCCTATCCCCATCACTCCCACCCTGCGCATCCTTGGCCTCTACCTGCAGGATTCCGGACGCAATGACCATACCCTTAAAACACTGAAGGCCTCCACGCAATCAGTGTTGCAGCTTCTACGCCGCGTATCTTCCCTGCACAAGGGTTTAGACGAAGCAGACAACATGAAAGTTGTACATGCTTTTACGCTTAGCCGCATTCTGTACGCCACTCCATATCTCAAGCTGAACTGCACGGAAACCGAGCGCGTGAACGCCCTGATCCGCCTTGCAACTAAGGCAGCCCTCAACCTGCCTCGCAGCACTAGCACAGCGAAACTCCTTGCACTAGGCATGCATAACACGCTTCCTGAACTAGTTGAGGCGCACCTTCAGACGCAGTATTTAAGACTTGCCGCGAGCGCCACTGGCCGCCATATCCTCGCCTCCCTTCGCATCAACATACCCGCTAATCAGTCAACCCTTATAGCCATTCCTCGACACATTCATACACCCCTTGTAGTGAAACCCCTTCCTCGAAACGACCATCCCCAATATCACATCTCTCACCGCGTAGCTCGCGCAAATGCCCTCCACAAGTATTACGGACAAGTCGAGAAAGCCATCTGGGTGGACGCCGCATGTACAACGCATGAAGCTGTAGCAGTTGCTTACAACCCAACCTTACCCCGACCCCTAACTCACCATCTTCCCTCGGGCTCTACACCTGAGGAAGCAGAGGAGACCGCCATCGCCTTAGCCCTTGCCCTTTCGGATGCTGAATACATCTTTAGCGATTCAAAGACTGCTTTGTCCAACTTTGCCAGAGGCAGAATTCACAACCTTGCCTGGAACTTGTTGAACATCCCCACCCAGAATTTACCACGCTGGGTTGAGCTCCGGTGGGTGCCGGCTCACTCTGGGAACCCCGGAAACGAGGCTGCCGATAAATTGGCCCGAGGTTTAATTTGCCGGGCTCTGGACAGCCTCGATCCGGGTTTCTCTAGGGAGCGGGTACACAGCTTTGCGGAGCTCACGCAAATACCCCGTTTGGACCGTCGGACTTACCCTCCTCCCCACCCCTCCCTGACGCACTCTCAACAGATCCTCTGGAGACGCCTCCAGACCCGCTCTCTCCCAGCCCCTCAGCTGCTATCCCACTACTGTGGCATCTTCCCTACATGCTCCCTATGCGGAGACCCTCACGCCACACTCTCCCACATCCTTTTTGGCTGCCCTGCCGATCCTCCCCCGCAGGGACAGCCCGCCATCTCAAGCTGGGAGGACTGGGAGGTCCTGCTCTCGTCTACGGACCCGACATCGCAGGTTACTGCGGTGGCTCGGGCTGCCGACGTCATGAACAAAAGGAGCATGAACGTTTCGACGTAGTGCGGGACCGTGCGGTGGTCAAGGGACCCAGAGGAGTCCAAACTCACTTGCAATGAATAAAGTTTTTCTGTCTGTCTTTCTGTCCCGGTATATGGGCATATATGGGCATCGGTATATGGGCATATGGGCAATCGAGCCCGAGTTTGCAATGTCCACGCTGAAACGTCTTTTCAAGCATAAAAAAGCTTAAGAAAGACCCCCCCCCCCCCCCCCATTTTAGAAAAAATCAAGAATTATTTCTGGCGCCGGGGGTTGTTTTGGTCGGCGGTTCATCACAGAACGAAAAAAAGTTTTTTTTTGGGGGGGGGGAGCGGGACTAAAGCCCCATAAGCCTGACTACGCCCCCGCTGGAAAAATGTGCTGGAAGCCACAATAATTCGTCAATTGTGTAACACTGCTTCGCGTAACTTAAGCCCATCCGCCGCTTTGAGCGTGCTTGAATATCCTGAACAATTTCTCGACTTGTTGCGTAAAATGTACTCCGTCAAATAAAAGAATTATGTGCGATCGAGTTATGTTAACAAAAACAACAGCCTCTGAGTAAGAGAATGCAAAACGCTGGTTAGGAACAAAAACCTTTACTGCGCAACTAGCTCAAGTATGTTTCAGTATTGTCTCAGCTAATTATGCCTTATGTTGAATTGCTTGCGGATATTTAACGTGCACATTTAAAAGTGTTGTCTTTGCTTCATGTTGCGGTGATAGGACGAGGCTATGTTTCTTTCTTTTGTGGGTTGAGGCATTACAAGTCGTCGTTGAGGAGAGTCAGGATCATGCCAGAATCAGAACTGCGTCGCATTTATTTTCAGCATGGGGAAGTTAGGGCTGTAGTTTGTAGAGTTACGTGCTCAAAAAGAATATCGTCACAGACGTCCTAATACGCTCGATAGCCTTAGGACATTTCAGGCTTCAACTAGGTGTGGCCTTTATGCCACAATATTCCCCAGACTGCGTAACGTGTGCAATGAACCTGGGACAGTGGAGCACACACTCGTTGCCTGTCCCACACATGACCGTGAATGGCCGGCATTGACTTTTTGAATAATGCCAAATAATAACAAGCCGTTGAGGGAAGACGTGTTACTGGAAGTAGGAATAGACGGAAAGAGGGGGAGATTAGACAGCTCTCAGACCAGAACCGGCGTTACTGAGACTTTGCCTGGGCACAATATCAAGAAAGCGAGCCATCAAGGCTCTCTTGCAATCTCTAATTAACACAGGCTTATATTAAAGGCTGTGAACAGGCCATGTGGACACGAACGTGTATATAACCACATCCTACGGTCTATCCTCATTATGGCTCTCAATGCCCCTCTTCTTTCTTTCTTCCCCTTTCCTGTGAGCAGAGAGGCAGACTAGACAACCATTACCCCAGACCGAACTCTCTGGGCTTTCTCAATAAATTAACCTCCTCCCTACCTGCAGTGGTGGGTGCATATGCACTTTGCAGAAAAAAATAACCGTGCTGTACTTTCAATTCGAGTGACATGACCATTTCGCAAACTATTGTTATTATTTTTAACACATACAAAACACCAGACAGAGTGAAAAAGAAAAGCGGGCAGGCAATTGTCTTCTGAAAGGTGCACCATGCCAACCCGTTTGAAGAGAACAAAGTGCTAGGAGAAGAGGAAGGAGAGAAATAGAGAGGGAGAAGGAAGACGAAGGAACACCAGAAGACATTACACAGTCACACACAGAGTACGAGCATTAGAAACGAGAGTAGTTCTGTGGTTGCCCGGAAACGGACAACGTGGTATTACGTCTCATCCGTGCCATTATTATGCATTGGTTGACGAATACGTTGAGACCTAGTTTATTTTATTTTAATGAAAATGGAAGTTGTTCGAAATTCACCTTTAATGTGGAGATTATACTACTCTTTTTTTGTTTCTTTCTTGTGTTGTATAAGAAATTTACGCTTGCTTGCAGAGTTTACGCCAGATATCCGGGCTCGAAAGAGGACGAGTATATATGTTCATCATCAGACGGGATAGTGTTACCTTAAGGGAACTGAAGCGCCTAATAATTCTATCTCAACATATGGCAAATTTTTTTTTACTAACTGTACGTTAGGAGACGGCACGTCGCAGTGTCGGCAACACCTCTGCTCCGACGTGGGATAAAACAAAAGACACCCTAAAAGGAACAGAAAAAGCGGTACGAAAAAGCACTGAAGGACGAGTTTCCGCAAGTAGTTCACAAGTCGTGAGACACAAGCCGCAATTCACAAGTTCTCAAAACATAACACAAGTGCAGCACAGTCAGTATGAAAAATAAGGAAGAAAAGAAAAAGCTTCAGTTCCAAAGAGTTGGAAGATACATACAGCGAAGTCATGTGTGAGTGCAAAAAGAGTCGAAACACGAGTTTTTGTTTATTGAATATCCGCACAATCTGATACGGAAGGCTTTATTCAAGCATTGTAGAGAAGCGAATGCAATGTCTTGTAAACGAAGCAGACGCGTCCAATAGATCGCGATATGTCCTGGAGTTTTTCTGATTCTTTTTTTTTCTTCTTTCCAACGCACAGCTGCCGCCGCCACTTCCACGGATGCGCGGAGGCGAGCCCCATTTGGTGGTGGTGCAAGAAACCCAGCGGCGGTGACGTCGCGCAAGTCCTCCGCTGTGATTGGTTCGCCTATTCGACAAGAGAACAGTCACGCTGCAGCACCCACGTTCATGACAACCGACCGAAAAGGTTCGATCTTTCAAAATAACGCAGAAGAACGCAGAATAACGCACAATACGCCATGCCCCACAATACAAGAAGATACGTTGAACAATGAATCCACAAAAAGAATACATCTCGGAAATCATAGGCACGTTTGTGTGCCAAAAGCACAGTAAACATAGCGAATATGTGAGAAATAAGCGCGGAGGAATGTCATAAAAGACAATATCTTTCACATTTGCTCCTGTTATTACCTATAAGCAACGTGATTTGATTTCCACTCGTAGTCAATCAGGGGCCGAATTTACAAAACTGTTAGTTCGTAAGTGTTGTTTGCCATTGGCAGCTGCCTTTGCTAATAGGCCTGATAACGTGATTTTACGGCGCCAGCTCTTACAAGCAGTATCAGCGCAAGAACTCGTTTTTTGAATGTGTGACCACATTCTTTGTTATTCTATAAACAAAAAAGTGATAATCAAGTAGCAATAGTGACATTATTAATAACGCAACATTCGGTTTTACATTACCAAGGAAAACTCGACTCTTCAGTGGTTGCGCCTAATGCTCGGTTCATTTTCTGCCACCGGCTGCGGTTGTTATCACAAGCACTGAAATACATTCGCGCGCCAACACTTCTACAGCGAGGACCCACATGACACCTGTGGGAAAGATGCGCCTATGGTTTAGTCAACGCCAAGACACACTTGCGCACCCTATGTGCTATTTTAGCTATTCAACGAGTGTTAGTTACCGAGGGAAGCATGCATACTTTTGTAACTCGGATAGTGCAACGGCGAACTATATAAGGTCAATGGTTTGCATAAGCACTGATGCCATCAGACAATCGTAACTTTGTGACGTTCAGTCTTGTGACAACTTTAGCTCAATCATGTACAAACCAAGGGTGCTCATAATTTCTGCTATCTTAATGGTGCCTCGTGTCATGCAGAAGAAAATGAGGGAATAAATGCTAATGCTAATATAAATAAATAAATAGAAAAGTGAAATAAAACTAATAAGGATAACAACATTGCAACGGAGAGTTAACTGACGTCTGCCGATGCCGCTAGCCGAATAATATATGAACTTTACCCAATATTCCTGTGCTCATGTTTTTTAAACATGCTACAAAAACTCTTATAATGACGTATCGGCTGTAGGTTCATTCATAAAATGCTTTATTTATTGAAGGCTACAAATTAATTGCCGAGAATAGAAAATATACTGGAGGTGGCTTTAGAGGCTTCTAACAGCGTTAACTTGGTTTCATTGCCTTATACGGTATCGCTTCAGGCTGTTTTCTGGACGTCATTGTTGACCTCGAATGTCTCCGTGTTAAAATCTCTTGCTGGGGTCACAGTTTTTTGTTTTACACATTTTAAAGACCCCGGATGCCACGACAGGTAATTAGAGAGGCTGAATATAGAAAGGTCCATGCATGAAATAAACAAAATTGTTCTGCTTGGTGATTTTAACATGCCGGGAGTACATTTGGAACGCCTTATTGCCAGTAGAAAACATAACGAAAATGTTAACATTACGCCTGAAATTATTTGACGATACAACTTGATGCAGGTAATCCATGAACCGACTCGCGTACAAAATGCATCCATCTCGGTGTTATAGATTTGGTATTCCTCAGTCGAAATTTCTTTGATTACACTGTGAAAGTCGAGCAAGGTCTCTCCGATCACCATCTCGTACACATATCGCTACCACTAGTCCCAGTAGATAAGCATAAAGACTCCTCTGCTCTCTACTTTAAAGATTTTCCTCATGCCAATGACGCAAGCATTGTCGAATACCTGCAGACCTGTTTGGTTGATTTCGATAGCACCAATGATCAATTACTTTGGACCAAGTTTCAAGAAATGTGTCACTATTGTCTGGTTAACTTCGTACTGAACAAACTGAAGAAAGTTCAGAAACAAGCGCGTTGGATGAGCCGGAACATCATTCAAGTGGAACGCAGGATAAAAAGTTGAAAAAAGAAGCATGTGCAGGGCAACAAAATAAGAGATACACGACAACCTTGCATGTGCAGTTCACACCACAAAAGATTATTATTTCAAGATACCGCTTCCTAACTTCATAAAAAACAATCCTGATAAGTTTTGGCAGCACATAAAAGAAAAAAATTTACTGCCCTTGCACTACTGTGAAGAAAGGTGCAGGCGAAGTTCGGGATCCGCGGCTCTTCGTTGTCATAACGCCTCGGCTTTGTGCTCCCTCACGACGAGGTCGGCACGTCGACGACGAGCCCTTTCTAGAGCGAGTTCCCGGCGGCGTTCATGAAACGCCGCCTGTTCTTCGGCCGAACGCATGACGCGCGGCAGGCTCCCGCTGCAGTTCCTTCAACGCAGCCTGCTCTTCGGCAGAACGAACCAAACACGGCCTCCCCATCTGACTGCCAGGCCTGAACGGGAAGGAAACGGCAGACGCGAGGTGAGCGAACACGTAATCACACCCTTTCCCTTCTCCGGAGGGAGGGGACGCCTGTGACTGGCTTGCTCTGCGTCATATTTCTTCATAGATATAAAACTTCGCTTTAAAACGCGTTCCGAACGGTCGCTTTTTTTCATGTTCTTCGCTTCAAATGATTTATCGGCCCCTCGCCGAGGTGCTGCTCAGGCTTCAGCCATCAGCAATGACTACCGTGTTGTGCTACCTCGTCTTCTTACCGGTAAGCTGGTTATGGACCCCGTTTTCTTAGATGCTGACTTAAGTGGTCGACCATACAGAGCCGAAGACTTAAAAGACGTCCTTCGGAACGTTATTGACCTGAAGTAAATAAGTTTCATCGGTCAATTTCAGATGTCACACGTGTGGATGGCGACGTGCAAATCAGCAATGACCAAATCAAAGCTGGTCAGGTGCGGCGAATTCTTAGTGAAAGCTAGACGCCGCGTCGTTGGGGTTCTGAGCCCACGGAAGTTAAAAGGAAGCTTTTATGGCTCCTGAACGTTTATAAGACAACTACATTCGAGATGCGCTTCGGGCTTACGAGAAAGTAAAGTCTATATCAGTACAAAGCTGGAGAATATTGGAGATGGAACAAATGCGTACACTAAATCATCATGTGGTGTTGACTTTTGCCGATGGAACCGGTGTCGGGGACGTTCGACATCTAGTGCCTGCCTGTGGAGTGCAGAACCTTGTATTAATTCCAGGCCGGCCTCCGCTTTGTCTCCGCTGTAACAAGGTTGGGCACATTCGTCGAAAGTGCAGAACCCCACGTTGGAAAGCCTGCGGGCGCTTTGGCCACACACCTGAAGAATGTGTCGTAACATACGCCGATAAGTTACGACACAGAACAAGGCCTCCGGATGAAAGCTTGCAAGATCATAATGGATGTTGAGGAGGTTCTGGACGCGACTGGAGACGCTTCCTCCTCCGCGGAGACCAGCTCTGCAAGTAAGACCCCTCTACATGTCAAATACGATGGCATCGCAGAGTTTCCCGTGGAAAAGGAAAGTAGCGAAGAGCACGATGATCAATCCAAGCAACAACTCAAAAAAGGACCCGTTACCACGCAGCTAGCTGCTGCCCAGCAAGCGAATAAGGCAGTCGCTGATGATTCATCTGCTACACCCAAGCATCCCAACACGTGCGCTATGCTGGCAGAGGACAGACGAAGTAGCGCGGATTCATCAATTCTGAAGCGCCGTGCGACTAACAGATCGGAATCAAGCACGGACAGCGAGACGACCAGTAGCACAAGAAAAGCTTGTCGCCGCAAAACATCGAAACGCTCAGGAAAGTGGCGACGATCACGTTCCAGGAGGCCTGGTGGGTGTTCGGAGAGAGCCTCACCGTTGCCCTCTAGTGCCGACGACATAGATCATTAAGTCCAAATAGTGGGTAGTCACCATGGCTCTGCCCCGGCAACTTCTCTTCGCCATATTGAACGCTCAACGCCTTAGGTCTTTGCAGAAACAGGCGCAGCTTCGCCGGCTTTCCTCTAGGAAGCGCCTAGATTTCGTCGCCGTGCAGGAGACTAAGATTGACAATGATGACGAGACAGAAAGGGCTTTGCGACTTTTTCTGTCTCAGTATATAGTCTGCGTTTCACACGCTTTTGGTTTATCCGCGGGCTGTTTCCTGTTTCTGAGAAAGATGCTACTTTATAATAGGAATGTAATACAAAACGCCGACCACTTTGGTCGGCGTTACTCCCCGACCAGACGAGATTTCGCCAAACTCTTAATTTCAAGAGCCTACTTTGTTCAGCATTTAGTTACCATGTAGAGACTGAAGGTCGATATATATGCCGTGATATTGTGTTGCGGGGTGTGCCATGCCAATAGCCAACATCTCTGCATTTGAAGACGCTCCAAAACGAACTCTTTCATTTGATACTGTGTCTAGTCTAATGGACTGGGATCGTTGCTTTGTGTTAATGAGAGATTTCATTTGTGTATGTGATCTGAATGATCGAAGCGGCATTAACACTCAGAGGGACAGAAGTGGTGAAGTTTTGTCTAACGTAATAGAAAATAAAGGGCCCATTGACATAGTAGGGTCGGGACAGAGAACTCGCTGTTATACACGAATTAAAGGTTGCTCTTATGCCCTTCTTGATCGGATTTATGTTTCTTCATCACTCCTCTCCCAAGGACTGTCCGGTAGCACCCCTCCCCATCCGACTTTCGTTCTCTAATCATTGTATGGCTATCGCAAAATTGGTGAGAAATCTGCAACTAATTTTCGACCACAGTGGGCACTCTGGAAGCTTAACTCTGAGCTCCTAAATGATCAGGCATTTATTATTTGCGTGAGCATGGCCCTACCTAACAACTTCTCTTTCTACTGACTTGCCGTTATTTGCTGCTTGGGAACTCTTTAAACAAGAGGTTGGTACAATGGCTATAGAATTGGATCAGCGAAAGCATTCTATAGAAACAATGAAGAAAAAATGCTTCTTAAGAGCCTATATAGCCTTTAGCAGATGGAATGCGAAATTCCAGGCACTTAAATTGTTAACATAAGGAATCTTAAATGTAAGTTAGAAAAGTATGATGCATTACGTTAAAGAGGTGCGCGCAAATTCGATCTCGAAATAGGCGTGATCTGCAGTCTCAGCAGCCAACACGTCAAGCTTTACTTGATGAGCAACGTCACGCTATTTCCGAAGTAATTCCGTAAATATACCCCAAAGGTAGTCTTCTAACAAATACGAATGACATAATTTCTCAGTTCGAAACTTACTACAGTGTGTTGTTTAGTGCCCCTCCCGACGATCACGATGCAAAAGTCTTAGAGAGTTTTGTGTTTCTTGTAAAACCTTTACAGGATGATGACTGTGCATTCATCAGTGGTGCCCTTACGATTCAAGAAATTGAGCTAGCCATTGATCAGCTGCCTTTGCCGGAAACACCCGGCCCTGATGGACTTTCAAGCGAATTTTAAGAAGCTTTCAAATCAAATATCAGTCTCATATTATCGGACATTTTTATTACTAGTTTAGAGGTGGACGCCCTGCCGCAATCTTTTTGTAAAACCCACACAGTTTTAATTCACAAAAGTTCAGATAAGGAGAAACTGTGTTCTATTGAAAGCTACAGACCAATCACATTGTCAAACGTGGATTATAAAATTTTTGCAAAAGTTTTATCTAATAGATTGCAATTTGCGACGTCAATTCTCATTGGTTCTCATCATACGTCTGGAATAAGAGGCCGATCCATTCAAACCAACATACATGTCGCCCGTACACTTCCACAATACTGTTACAGTTCCCACTGAGCACCTTGGAATACTCCAGGTAGACCATGCTAAACTTTTTAAACGTGTCAGTCACTCCTATTCATTTCCCTTCTGGAGCATGCGAATGTTGGCTCCGTTGTACTTCAAGGCGTTAGGCGTTGCTACACCTGTTGTTCTACTCGTTTAGATTAGTCGCCATCTGCCCGAACCCGTTTCAATTTGCTCTTCAGTAAAACAAGGATGGCCGATGTCCCCACTACTATTCGCCCTTTACCTGGAACCGCGATGATTGAGCGTAATTCAGTCGAGTTACGTCCATGGCGTCAATATACTGGATAATCAAGCAAAGGTCTTAGCTTATGCAGATGATCGAGCGTTCTTCTGCAGGAATAAGTCCAGTGTTGAAAAGGTAGTATCGACAATAGAGGAATTTGGCAGCGCATCAGGAGCTCGAATGAACTCCTCGAAAAGTTTAGGCTTATGGTTTGGCTCATGATGCTATACACCAGAACAGTTTGCAGGCGTTAAGTGGACTGATGTCCCGCCAAAGTGTCTTGGCATTCCGCTAGACGCATATACATTAAGCGGGCACTATTGGAAAGAACTGGTTTCAGTCCTGCAAAGTTACGCCCAGATATTCGTTCCACACCGACTTCCTATTTTGGGGAAAGCCGAAGCCTGCAATAAGTTCTTGGCAACAAAAATTTACTATGTAATGCAAGTTATTAATTGTGCCAGGCTCTACATACAACGCTTTCACCGAATCTTTGCAACCTTGGTAATGGTCTTCAAATTTTGAGCCCATTAGGCGAGACAGTATTTTTAGGCCTGTCAGTGAAGGTGGGCTGTGCTTAGCACACCTTTATGTGCGGCAAATAGTGTCTCGTTTCTTCTTTTTTCGCTACGCTTTGCGTCCTATAATTTGGTCATTCATGCTAGTCACACATGGTAATGCGTTACCTGATTTAATTGTTTCTTCCAATTTTTCTTCGCGTTTATGCTTGGGGGGGGGGGGGGTTTCATGCAAGAAGTTTACTTGGCGATTCGTTGCCTGGCAGTTCGGTTTTCCACTGAATAGCGGGCCGCTCCCACGTCGGGAGAGAAAGGCCGAGCCTCTCCGCCGCGTCGCGGGCCCGTTGGACAGCCCATAACTGTTCTTCGAGGTGGGGGCTGTGTAGGAACCGCATTCCAGCGTGAAGAAGTGTTGCTTTCATCGCCGCGTAACGCGGGACATCGCCAGAGCATGTGAGGTAAGTTCACTAAGTGATTGCATAGTGCACATGCATTTGTTGTGTGAATTTCGGGGTACATCTTGTGAATAAGTAGGGGATTTGGGTATGCCCCCGTCTGTAAAAGCCTTAGTGTAAAAGCCTGAGGTCTATTGAGTTTGCAGTGTGGGAGGGGGTAGATCCTCCAAGCCAAGTAAAAGTGCGTAGTAATTTCGGTGTACGAGGAAGGAGAGTCCCGATTGTCAGTACCCCCAGCGTCACGCTGCCCGGTAGCTACGTGGTTGATGATCCCTCGCGCAGCTCCGTGTGCCGACTCATTGAGGTTGGGCGGGGCACCCTCGATCTGTCCCATGTGGGCTGGAAACAAGATCAATGTGTGTGGCTTGATCTACATGCTTCCTAGTATTCCTAGGGCCAGCTCGGATATGGTTCCTTTGGCAAATGCCCTAACAGCTGATATCGATTCACTGTAGATTGATGTCCTTTTGTCGTCCAATAAGGTCATCGCTATTGCAGCCTGCTCTGCGATCTCAGAGGACGTCGTCCGAATCGAGATTGCGTTCGTTATTTGCATTTATTGATTTACGCTAACTACAGCGAAGGCCTGTCCGTCGGCGTAGCGCGCTGCGTCTACGAAACTGTTCTCCAAAGCCCATTCACGAGCCTTTTCCAGGAGAGCCTTCGCGCGCGCCCGACGTCTTCCCACGTTGTGTTCTGGTTGGACGTTTCGTGGGATGGGGGCGACAGTGATGCGGTCCCGCTGCTTTCGAGGGATGCTGCAGAACTTTGTTTTGATTACTGTGGGGGGAAGGCCCAGCTCCTGTAAGATGTGTCTTCCAGCTTGTGTGGTAGATAGCCTGACGAACTGGGCCCTCTCCTGTGCTTCCGCTATTTCCTCTAGCGTGTTATGCATGCCAAGTTGAAGTAAGCGTTCCGTGTGAGTGTATATGGGGAGGCCGAGAGCTCTCTTGATTGCCTTCCTGATTAATGCGTTGAGCTTATCCCGCTCCGATCTTTGCCAGTTGTGCATGGCCGCGACGTAAGTTAAATGACACATTACGAACGCGTGTACAAAGCTGACGAGGTTATCTTCTCCGAGGCCTTGCTGCCCGTTGACCACTCTTCTGATTAGTCTGATGGCATTGTCCGTCTTCTTAGTGAGTCGCAGCACTGTCTGGTTGTTTGAACCACTCGACTCTACCATCATGCTGAGAATCCGGATAGCATCCACCCTCGGAATATAGTCTCCGTCGTTTGTGCGCAGTTTTATGTCGCATTCGGCGAGTGGTTTCCATCCCTTTGGTTTCGGGCCTCTGCGCTTGGGTCGATAAAGTAGCAGATGCAACTTGTGCGGCGAGCACCGAAGGCCCGTGGACTCAAGGTACCTCGGTAGCATCAATCGCCTCTTGCAGGGCCGTCTCTACCTGTCCGTCACTACCTCCCGTACACGACATGGTAACGTCGTTTGCGTATATGGTATGACTAATACCTTCGATCGCAGAGACTGTCCTGGATAGACCAATCATGACGAGGTTAAAGAGGGTTGGGGATATGACTGCCCCTTGTGGCGTGCCCTTAGACCCCAGCTTGATCATGTCTGAAGTCAGGTCCCTGATTTTAAGGGTGGCTTCTCTGTCTGACAGGAAAGATCTCGTGTAGGAATGAAAGTGCTTCCCCAGGTTAAGGCTCGAGATTGTGTTTAAAACGAACGAGTGAGGTGCCAGAGGCAACTGAAAATGTTTTTTTTAGCTGCACCGACGCCATCCTATTTTGGGATGTCCTCCAACGGACTTTTAAAAAATACTTTGAGATTAACTCTCATAATGTGCGATTCCTGCTGCCGACCTCTTATAATAATACACCTTTCGAATGTTTTTTTCTCATGAGAATGCACAGTTTGTGTAAAATGCGAATGAAGCGAATGATGGACGGAAATGCCGAAACAGTTGTACCTACAAGGGTACATTTCATCCAGATGACATTACACCTAAAACCTGCTTATGATGGACTCTATATACAACCAGACTGATACCCCAATTTGGTGAGGTGCCTCTCCTTACCACCATTTTAAAGTGAAACCAACGTTTTCACCCGCAGCATGAACGCTGCCTTTTCTGTGTGCGACTTTCATTGTGCCATCCATTCTCCGACTATGCGCACCTGCTGAATGTCGGGTTAAATGCTACTGTAATATTACCATGAAAGAAAGAAAAAAGCCGACAGTGGCTGAATCGGTTAGCGTGGTAGTCTCGCAACCCGGAGGTCGGTAGTTCGATTCAGTCTTTTTTTTTTCGCGTGGCTTGAGTTTTTTCTTACGGCAACACCAATACCGACCCGAGTGAGGCAATACAAGCTTCGCTTGAAAAAAGAACCTAGTTTCGCAAATATCAGTTGACTATAAGACAGTGACAGATCGGAGTGCCAAAGCTCAGCAGTTCAACGATTACTTTCAAAGTCTGTTCTCCCGTGGAACGGTGTGTGCACGCGATGTCACGTTGCCCCATTTAACATATGTGAACCGTATATCTTATGCTGGCGTATTTAATATTCTGCTTAACGTGAAAGTGAAGCGCGCTTGTGGTCCCGACGAAATTCCTAACATAGGTCTCAGGCGATGTGCTGAACTCCTTGCCAGGTTTCTTGCGAATTTATTCCGTGTCTCACTCATGAGATTGCCAAATGACGGGAAGACTGCACGGGTTATCCCTGCGTTTAAGAAAGGTGACCGGTTAGTCATACAGTATTGTCCTCTGATATCACTAACCTCCGAATGCTGCAAACTTGCGGAACATATTATTGCGAATTGTATAAACAAGTGTTTGCAAAATGATGATACATTAATAGAGTATACCGACACGAATTTGGAAAAGGGTATTCAACAATAACCTAACAATAACAGTAGTTTACTCATTCGCTTTATCTCTTGATCTTAAAGGCCAAATAGACGTAATACTTCTTGATTTTAGTAAAGCTTTTGACAAGGTCCCTCATGATAATCTAACTTTAAAGCTTAGAATCCTTAGTGTCCCTGAAATGTTTATCAACTGGATTTCTGCATACCTTACTAACAGAAAGCGACGCAGTCAGATTGGAGGACAACTTTCTGGCAGTCGCCCAGTGACATCAGGGGGCCACAGGATAGTGTCCTGGGCCCCTGTTCCTCTTTACTTCATCATCATCATCATCAGCCTGGTTACGCCCACTGTAGGGCAAAGGCCTCTCCCATACTTCTCCAACAACCCCGGCCATCTACTAATTGTGGCCATGTCGTCCCTGCAAACTTCTTAATCTCATCCGCCCACCTAACTTTCTGCCGCCCCCTGCTACGCTTCCCTTCCCTTGGAATCCAGTCCGTAACCCTTAATGACAATCGGTTATCTTCCCTACTCATTACATGTCCTGCCCATGCCCCCCCCCCATTTCTTTTTCTTCATTTAAACTAAGATGTCAATAACTCGCGTTTGTTCCCTCACCCAATCTGCTCTTCTCTTATACCATAACGTTACACCCATCATTCTTCTTTCCATAGCTCGTTGCGTCGTCCTCAATTTAAGTGGAGCCCTTACCATAAGCCTCCAGATTACTGCCCCGTAGGTGAGTACTGGTAAGACACAGCTATTATACAATTTTCTCTTGAGGGATAATGGCAACCAGCTGTTCATGATCTGAGAATGCCTGCCAAACGCACCCCAGCCCATTCTTATTCTTCTGATTATTTCCGTCTCATGATCCGGATCCGCCATCACTACCTGCCCTAAGCAGATGTATTCCCTTACCACTTCCAGTGCCTCGCTACCTATTGTAAATTGCTGTTCTCTTCCGAGACTGTTAAACATTACTTTAGTTTTCTGCAGATTAATGTTTAGACCCACTCTTCTGCTTTGCCTCTCCAGGTCAGTGAGCATGCATTGCAATGGGTCCACCGAGTTACTAAGCAAGGCAATACCATCAGCGAATCACAAGTTACTAAGGTATTCTCTATTGACTCTTATCCCCAATTCTTCCCACTCCAGGTCTCTGAATACCTCCTGTAAACACGCTGTGAATAGCATTGGAGAGATCGTATCTCCGTGCCTGACGCCTTTCTTTATTGGGATTTTGTTGCTTTCTTTATGGAGGACTACGGTGGCTGTGGAGCCGCTATGGATATCTTTCAATATTTTTACATACGGCTCGTCTACATTCCGTAATGCCTCCATGACTGCTGAGGTTTCGACAGAATAAAACGTTTTCTCGTAATCAATGAAAGCTATATATAAGGGTTGGTTATATTCTGCACATTTCTTTATCATCTGATTGATAGTGTCAATATAGTCTATTGTTGAGTAGCCTTCACGGAATCCTGCCTGGTCCTTTGCTTGACAGAAGTCTAAGGTGTTCCTGATTCTATTTGCGATTACCTTAGTAAATAATTTGTAGGCAACTGACAGTAAGCTGATCGGTCTACGATTTTTCAAGTCTTTGGCGTCCCCTTTCTTATGGATTAGGATTATGTTAGCGTTCTTCCAAGATTCCGGTACGCTCGAGGTCATGAGGCATTGCTTACACAGGGTGGCCAGTTTCTCTAGAACAATATGCTTACCATCCTTCAACAAATCTGCTGTTACCTGATCCTCCCCAGCTGCCTTCCCCCTTTGCATAGCTCCCAAGGCTTTCTTTACTGTTTCCGGCGTTACTTGTGGGATTTCGAATTCCTCTAGACTATTCTCTCTTCCATTATCGTCGTGGGTGCCACTGGTACTGTATAAATCTCTATTGAACTCCTCAGCCACTTGAACTACCTCATCCACATTAGTAATGATATTGCCGGCTAATATGGACTTGACTAATATGGCTTCTTGACTTACATTAACGATATTGAAAATGTAATAACGTCTGGTGTGCAAATCCGACTTTGCAGATTACTGCATTTTGTTCAAAGAAATTTCTTGTCCCGATGATCAAATGGGGCTAAATAACAACCTGAAAAACATATTGAAGCCGTGAAAAGAATGGGCGATGGTTGTTCACACCGACAAAACTGTATTCCTCCATATCACAGGGAAAAAAAACAAATCTTTCTTTTACTTACAGACTTCGTCCATTGTCACTGAAAAAAAAATCGATCATTACAAATCCTTAGGTGTTACATTAACAACTAACTTATCCTGGAATATACATGTTAACGACATTTGCTCATCTACCTTTCGTAAGCTCTGCTCTCTAAAAGATAAACTTCAAACTACCCCAAGCAATGTTAAATTACGATGCTATTATTCTTTAATCAGAACCAAATTAGAATACGCCAGTGCCCCCCCAGTATAGGATCCGTATACTCAATTATACATGAAGTGCCTGGAAAGAATACAGAGGAAAGCAGTACGGTTTATTTACAACAAATTCTCACGTACAGACTCTCCGTCGGAAATAATGATAGCCAGTGACATTCCCCTTGTTAAAATGCGCCAAAAAGTTCAGAATTGACTTCCTTTCACTGCCTCTTAACCACTAACATGCGATATATCCATCACCATATCTGTCACCCTTACTAAGAAGACCCACAAGACAGCATGTATTTATTTATTTATTTATTTATTTATTTATTTACATATACTGCAGACCAGTATAGGGCTATAGCAGGAGTGAGGACATTGTACATCACTACAGATTACATATTAAAACACACAAATACACAAAATGAATTATCAAAAAGAAACGTTTTACATGCTTGCAAAGTGCTTACGAGTGGTAGCTATAAAATGTTTTAGTGATAGTAAACTAATGTTATAGGGTAGACGATTCCAAAGCTCTATTGTACGTGGAAAAAAAACTGTACTTTAATCGGTTAGTACGAGCATAAATAGGTGTTATGTTGAAGGCGTGGGAGCTACGGGTACAACTTGCGTTAGTAAATGTGATATAGCTACAATCAGAAAGACCACAGGTGGAGTTATTAATTGCACATAAATTTTTCTGGCTGCAGTGCGATAACGGGAAAGTAATGCTTCTATGTTCAAACATTGTTGTGCCTGTGTTGGTGAAAAACTGCGGCTGTAACTTTGGCAAATGAAACGGATAGATTTTCGTTGAACGTTATTGAGAGAGCTTATTTCACATTGGGGGGGTGGGGTTGTGGGGGAACCAAACTACAGATGCATATTCTAGAACAGGGAGAATTAATGTTTTATATAACAGTAGTTTAGTACCGCGGAGAGTCTTAGCTAAAGTGCGGCGTAGATAACCTAATTTTTTTTAGGGCTTTCCCGCTTATATATTCGATGTGCTTAGACCGAGAAAGATGTTCTGTTAGAATAACACCTAAATATTTATATTAAGACACTCTTTTAAGTTGGACACCATCCAGGGAATAATCGAACGAGACGGCGCTTTGTCTATTCGCAAATAACATCGCGACTGTTTTACTGCAGTTGATGTTCATTTGCCACGTTTTGCACCAAGCACAGAAAGACGTAAAAGATTTGGTAGGACGTGATGATCATCAATGGAGTTAAAAGATTCGTATAATACACAGTCATCTGCATAAAGTCTGATTTTAGTCGAGGTGCTACTAGGTAAATCATTAATATATATCAGAAATAATAAATGATCCTATACGGATCCCCAAGGAACGCCTTACGTAACGTCGACAGGAGTTGATTCCACTAAGTTAAAAGAAACAAATTGTGAGCGACAATGAAGAAACTCCAAGAAACAAGACAGGGATTATTGAATATGGCGTTTAATTTTACCAGTAGTTTACAATGAATC
Organism: Dermacentor variabilis; assembly: GCF_050947875.1. NCBI lineage: Eukaryota > Metazoa > Arthropoda > Arachnida > Ixodida > Ixodidae > Dermacentor > Dermacentor variabilis. The sequence goes on along the minus strand of NC_134568.1, from coordinate 239,643,495 downwards.
ACAGAGTAAAAAGCTTTAGAGAAGTCAATAAAGATGGCACGACCTATGTCCAGGTTATACGCAATATCATGAACAAAATCGACTAATTGCGTTACAGTGCTATAACCACGATGGAAACCATGCTGGCCAGATGTTAGAACGTGATTAGAGTTAAGGGATTCGGTTATATCTTTGTGACTAATGCGCTCTAACAACTTGCATGACTGAGGTGGGAGAGATATCGGGCTGTAGTTAGAGAGACGAGAGAAGTAGCCTTCGCAAGCGAAATTCCTTCCCTGCGTTCTCCCATACTGGACCTCGAGGATCGCGTGGCTCATACGTCACAGGCCCCACCTTCAATATTTTTTCGTCGCTTCTTCTTCTTTTCTTCCAGCGCTACGCATTTCCGTCGGTATAATTAAATGCTGCACGAATAGTGCGGCAGAACAAGCGGATCGCAGAGCATGATCACGCGCTGGAGGACGGTAGAAAATGGCATAGTTTCGGTGCCTACACACGTGACCGCGCGACCGTGGGAACACATTTCTTTTGCTTCGGTGCGAAGTAAAACAAAAAACAACGCAGACATTCCGTTTGTGTGCTTTATTATTTCTGTAAACTTCAATTTGTCAATTCAAGCAACAGATCGCACAGATAACAGACGTTCTCTTGAATAATTCTCGAATACACGTGTCACCACGAGCGACGTCATACTGCGGACACGACTACGTAGGCGCAGGCACACGAGTACGTCATACTGCGGCTTGGAGCGCAGCGGCCGCGAGAAGGAAAAACGGCGTTCAGTTTGAAATTTCATACCTTCCGCGGCGCGTAGCGATGTAATACTTTGCAGGCACGATCGTTATTGCTCAATGTATTCTCTGCGCTTGTCAGCTCAATATGGCCGGACCTAGTGAGGGGCCTTCTAGGTCTCTACAAATAGAGGAATTAGTAGCGGAATATGTGACGGAACGACAGTGAACACCGGGCACGGTAAAGTCACAAAGAACAATTCAGTTAGAAGTGTCAAGGCTATGGCCATGTATAAACTGCGAAATATTATCGAACAAGTCACTAAGACTATCAGGGGAACAACAAAGACCGCAAAAAAATGAAATTATGGGGTTTTACGTACCAACACCAGTTTCTCATTATGAGGGACGCCGTAGAGGAGGAAAACTCCGGAAATCTCGACCACCTGAGATTCTTTAACGTGCACCTAAACTCTAAGTACACGGGCGTTTCCGCATTTCGCCCCCATCGTAATGCGGCCGCCGTGGCTAGGATTCGATCCCGCGACCTTGTGCTCAGCAGCCAAACACCATAGCATAAAGACCACAAATCGTTAAATTCTGCTTATGCACTAGTAACTTGCACCAAACCAATTGTACATTAAGTGGACATGGTAGAGCCTTAAAGTAAAAATCTGAACGTAAAAGCAAATCAACACCACCGCGTTTTTATTCTGACGGTCATACCGGACAACAATGTAACCAGGAGGCAATGTAATCATCAGGCCAACTCTCCCACACCTTATTTTGCTAGAACTGACACTTATAAGTATTCCTATTTTCCATATGTGATCTTAGATTCGAACGAATTAATCCCCGGCATCTTCTTGGTCCCTCCAACTGCACCAAAGTAGCGCTGCTGCACAATTTTACATCTCTGTTAGTGTAGAGCTATTATTACACTCATCTAGAAGAAGATTCCATTGTTGTTTTGGATTCATTTCTATTGTATTACACCTTATTACACTAATGTTGAAACAGATCACTTTGTTGTTATCTTGTGTCTTATGGTCTATGTTACTACACTAATCTCGAAACAGTTTACATTGTCGCTTTTCTATTATGGCTGTAATTTTGAAACTTCCCACCTGCTCGGACCCAAGAGTCTGCAGTATACAATAAATAACAAAAAATTTGTGCCCAAGCACTCGGTACAGATGGTTAACCAGCGAAGCTGAAACGCGCGGTCGCGGTGTTTATCCCTGGGTTAATCCCGACAGTTCATTAAATAAACGCTTGATAGACTGCCGTATCCTCAGTACGCAGTTACTGCTTGCGCCCGGCTGCACGAGCCTACCCGCGCTGCAGCATCTGCACGTCGTGGACGAGCTCGTTCCCGGTTCTGCTCGTGGCGTTGCTGATCGTAAGCTGCCTGCTCCTCAGGAGTACCTATGCTGCGTGGCATACCCATTTTGGAGCTGAAGAGAAACTGCTGCGCGTACGCTCGGCTGCGACGGAGAGCAAAGACGAGCAAAGACTGGAACAGCTAATCCAACACCACCTAGATAGCACAAGGCCTTTTCACTCTGATCCTTGGTGTCATATTACCTGGTCCGACTGCCATAGAATCTAAGAGGGATGCTCCCGAGTAGGCAACAGTGATTTTGACGTCACAGCTTTCATCACGCCAGCATTGTCAAGGCAAATTTCGGGCTTAGCTTGACGTCATGGATCGGAGTAAACAGGCCTCGTTCTATCTAGGTGGTGTTGACTAATCGCGCGACTCTTTTTCCCTCTTTTTTTCGCGCATGAGTTTTCGGCGTACATGCGACAGACAGATGGACGGACGGACGGAAGTATCCTATACAGCTTCGCTCTAAAGAGAAACTTTCTGTAAATTAGCTCTGACACCCCTGTGCGTCAGTTGGGCACTGTGCACCACATTTTCTTTGCGTTTTTTTTCTTTCGCAATAGTACCTCCTTTGTTATATTAATTTTCGGAGCACATGTTACAACTTTGTTCGAGCCTCTTGCAAGTAGCATGAGCGATGCCCAGTTTACATTAAAACAAGAATTCCTGCCAAGAACTACCGCCAAAGGGTACGAATTCTCTCTGTCCAGAAAAAGCATACTGTGTTAGCGATTCACCGTTTACATAGAGGCGCTGGGCAGCGCAAACAGCAGGGAACGCTATATGAGGACGGACACTAAAGTTTGTCAAAGCAACACAGCGCAGCTGAGCGAACGGCGTCAACGCCGGCAAACAGATTCTGTCACGATACGGGCGATCGTTCTGTTCCAGGGCTCGCAAGCACACTGCCCGAGGGCGCCATGCCTCCCGTGCAGTTCCCGTGTTAAGTCCGCTGGGTGTTATTGAGTATAGATTGATGCCCTCCATCCCCCCCCCCCGCCCTTGGCCTAAACTATCAATTGTAATATCTCGAGCAAGACAATTTCTTCCTAGTATATGTCCGCGGCTTTGTTTGCACACGTGGCCGCAGAGATGACGCTAGGTAAACGATAATGTGCTCTTAAGAAATCGAAGCAGTGGCACTGGCCATAAACCTCATGAAATAAAAAAGAAATGGACCCGTTTTCACATACAAAGACAGCCGCTTATAGCGAAGCGTAGGACGCGCGAATATGTGTTAGATAAATTATCGCTTTTTCAACATATATATATATATATATATATATATATATATATATATATATATATATATATATATATATATATATATATATATATATATATAAACTGTTGCCATTGGCTTTTTCACCGACCTTGCACACGGTACGTTTAATAGAGGCACAGTGGTTCCCGTGGGAACAACCGTGCCTTCATGCCTTAGACTATTACTCTGTGTCGGGATCATAACAGTAGATCAACATCTCATCACCAGTTACCGGACTGTCCAGGAAATCCAATTCACTTCTTTTTTAATCGTCCAAAAGAACCACCTAATGTTCGCACGTTTCCTCTTTGGTTCAGTTGCCAGATGTTTTGGGATCCACTTTGCTGCTAGCTTTCTCATTTCCAAGTCGTCGTAGATTATGGCACCAACTCTCTCACGTGGTATTCCCAGACCTGTAGCAATACTTCTGGCTTATATTCGGTGGTCGTTGATGAACATGTCATGAATGGCTTTCACATGCACTATTACAGAAACAAAAACATGCCTTCAATTGGGTTTCTCACTTTCAACACCGAAACTGCCAGTTTTAAGATCGACAAGCCGATCGTTAATGGCAGCATATGAAGGGCCGCTGTCTAAAAAAGTTTGCAGCATTTCATGTTGATTTGATTGGCATATTTCCCTTGAAGAAACGAGAACTTGATTATGCTTCTATGCTCTTCCACAGTAAACTTTTTTGGAGATGCAGCCATGTTATCCGCCATGGTTGCTCAGTTGCTATGGTGTTGGGCTGCTGAACACGAGATCGTGGGATCAAATCCCGGCCGCGGCGGCCGCATTTCGATGGGGGCGGAATGTGAAAATACCCGGGTATTTAGATCTAGGTGCACGTTAAATAAGCCCAGGTGGTTTAAATTTCCGGAGTCCTCCACTACGGCGTGCCTCATGATCAGAAAGTAGTTTTGGCACGTAAAACACCATAATTTAATTTTTTTGAAGCCCTGTTCACGTTATACTTTTAAATATAAGAATAATAATAATAATAATAGGTTGAAAATATAGGGAGCTCATAGTTGTATCATTTATTGTAGACAAACTGGCCAATACACCCTGTAATTTTAAACCAACTGCCTGAATTTTGTTCGGGCAAGACTCAATATTTGCCAGCATCTCCTCGTAGTATTGGATCACGCAAACAAACTATGGCTAAGTGCATGTCTTATTGTAAATGTGCACTGTCTTATTCTAAATTATTATTCTCTTATCGAGTAATTGGGGATGCTGCAAAACGGACCATAAGACCACGGACAAATGTGTTACGTGTCTTTGAACGAGAAATAAGTAGCTGCTAAATTTTGGTCAAGCCTGGTTACATGTTACATGTTTCCTGGTTACATGTGTAAAGGTAATAAATTGAAGCGCGATGAGTATTGCTTCAGACGAGGGGGTTTAACTGTAATTAAAATGGAGGGATTGGGACGTTTTCGCAAATTTTCTTGATGTCTAATTAAAGCTTGGCAGTTGAAGTTTGTGTTATCGCCTAGAAATTTGTGGCCGTAGTTTGCAGCAATTCTTTTTATTTTCCCTTTTTTTTTTGCCCCAGGTAATTGGCACGAAACTGTACTTCCACTACCACTGGGAGTGGCCATTCACCGGGACGTATAATAAGTGATTAATTGAATAGCAAAAATAAAGAATCATTACAAAATATGGCCTGCATTTTTTATAATATAAGCTATTGCTTTGGTGCATCATGGGAAGCTCGAGGATGGTATAATACAGCACGCTGTTGTCATTTCTTTGCATGCAGTGGCACCTATTGAGAAATGAGTGTTGTGGTAAAAGCCCACAGTTGGCAATAATGTGCTCAAAGGAAGAGGTTGGTATCAACCAAGCGGCACAGTGGTTATAGCGACTGATTCACTGGCAGTATGCATATCACTCATTTAATCTTCAGAGACTACTGTAGCCCATACGTTTAAATCATTAACCCCTCCAAACTTAGATCTAGGGGGGATTGGAATGGGGTCCCAGGCCATCCTGGTACATTAAATGAAATAGCTGACACACTTGCGCGGATATCTCTTGATGGACCAGTTGTACTCGTCATGCGTACTTCGCCTTATGTCATTGCGGCTAGGTTTAGAAAATTTTCTCTTTTTCAAGGTTCTACGAAACTGAAAATTTAAAGATCGGAATTTAATCATTTGTCTTCTACATGGAAGAATAAGTTGTGACCCAGGCAAAAATTTCAAAAATGCATAAAAAAATTACGCTGCCGCAGCCCACCATTAAATTTTTACCTCACAGGTCTCGTGAGGCACCGTCTCCGCTGTGACCTACCTGCCAGGAACACGGAAACATTTACCACTTCATACCACAATGCCGTCGATTTAGAAATCCGAGAAAGAAATTGGAATTCTCATTCTCAAAATTTGGTATTTCTTTCATTACTTAATATATCATCTCCTTATTTAAACGCACTGTTTCAAAAGCCACACACAAGCCATATTTAAACACACCGTTTAAAAAGCCAAAGACTAAATCTTCATACGACTACAAGCGTTTTGATTTCTTATCTAGCTATAAAAATAAGCGTGCGTTTTTCCGTTTTCTCCGCAGTGGCACAGTTCTTCCGTGTGCAATTATTACTGACTCTATAGTCTTAAGTAGTGATGAAATGAAGCAGTTATTAGAAGAAATGGCAAATGGATTAGAATTTTGGTTTTCTTCTGTCTTGCCAAATCGTTCTAACTTACGAAGTGCACCAAATGATTTTACACGAATTACCATGTTAGAATTGGCTGAAAACGTGTAGCGACTTCCAGATTCAGTTCCTGGCGCAGATGGGGTAACCTCTGCTTGGATCAAAACTTTAGTTAAGGAAACTCCTGATGCCTTTTAGCTGTTATAAATCACTCAATTAGGTTTTCATGGATTCTGACTGCATGGGAAATTGCTAAAATAATCCCAGTTCTTAAAATAATGGGGAAGGATATACGATAGGAGCATTAGGCCAACCGCGCCAACCTCAAATTTTGTGAAATCAATTGAACGAGTCATATACGCTCGTTTGATTAAGTTTGTGCCGAATAATGACTTACTTAGACCTTGCTAAATTAGATTCCGCCCATAATGTTCCATCTAGCATGCTCACGCAGACTTGGAAACTGGGATAAAATTAGCACGTTGACAGAGGCAGATAAGTTCTATTGTGACACAAGACATTTCTAAAGCCTACGATAGTGTACAATGCATATATTAATTGGGCATATTACGACGTCTAGAATTTATAAATTATGTTGTAAACTGGATGTGAGAATTTTTAAATAAGAGGAAATTATTCAAGAGTTTTTGAACCCAGCTACAGCTAATTTTTGAGAATATCGACACCTCGTATTCCCTTGGCACAAAAATTATTTTCACTCCAGAAAAACTAAAGCAATTTTTACCCGATTACGTTGTCGAATACCAGTATTTTTTTATTTGAATATACTGCAGGCCCTTCACGGCCCGTGCAGGATTGGTACAGAGATGCAATAAAAAAAATCATGTTGACAAGTCAATACACTGAATGCAGTTAATAATAAAGTCGATGTTATTGCAACACACAATTTCGTTAGTTAACTTGTTCCACTGGGAAATGGCCGACGGAAAAAGGGAATGCTTGTGAACATTAACACGACTTGGGGGAAGATAGATTGTTTTGGAGTGATTAAGTCTGGTTGAACGTTTTGGAGGATCTTGCAGGTAATGAGAACGTGTTATTTGGAAATGACCATGGTATAATTGATAGATGAATTTTAGTCACGAAATTGCTCTTCTCTGCGAGAGGGGTTTTAGGTTAGCCCTTGCTAGCAGACCTGAGACACTGGACTGCCTTTTGTAGTCCGAATATACAAACCTAATTGCTAATTTTTGTATGCGTTCTATTTTATTTATAAGACATTTTTGATGAGGGCTCCAGATTAGATCAGCGTGTTCTAGGCATGGTCTTATTAGTGTTTTGTACGCATTTAGTTTGAGGTGTGGTGGTGCTGCGCGCAGTCTCCTTTTTAAAAAGGACAGTTTGCCTATGGCTTTTTGACACATGGTCGAAATATGAGGCTCCCAGTTAAGGTTAGGCGTGAGTTTAATGCCTAAGTATTTTACCTGGTTGCTTTTGTTGATTGTTGACCTTCTCATCGAATATGAAAAGTTTAGCGGGAGTTTCTTATTTGTGAAAGACATGTAATGTATTTTTGATGTGTTCAGTTTCATGCCCCAAGTGTTGCACCAAGAGTAAATTGTTTGAAGTGAATTATGAAGTTCTATCTGGTCTTCTTGGTTGTGTACGACTGTGTACACGACACAGTCATCAGCAAACAGGCGCATCTGAATTGAGTTTTTAAAATTAAAGTTTTGTCGCCACAGGGCTGGTCTGGTGCCCTCCCTTCAGCCCGCAATCTGTGAAGAAAATGAGACTGGATGGATGGATGGAAAAACTTTATTGTGAGTCCTGAAACACGCGCTTATCGCTCAGCGGGCCGCTCCCAGGTTGGGACGGGCAGGCCTAGCCTGGCCGCCGCGTCGCGAGCTCTCCGATTTGGTCCCCGTAGTCGCAGCTTCGCAGTGAGGTGTTCCATCTTGACTGATATGCTTGATCTGTGCCTCTTAACGAGGGGCATCACCAGAGTATATGTTCTAAGTTAGCTGAATCGCCGCGATGAGGGCAGGTATTGCAAGTATACGTGTCTGGATAGATCGAGTGTAATAAAAATGAGTTGGAGTATATCCTCGCCTGCAAAAGTCTGAAGGTGATTGCCTGCGCTTTGGTCAGTTCCTTATGTGGAAGCGGATAGACCCTCCTACCAAGGTAAAAGTGTCGCGTGACCTCGTTGTAAGTGGTGGGAGAATCTCTGTTGTAGGGTGTCATGGACTGGGGGGGATTCTCCATGGCCACGGAACGTGAGACCTCGTGCCTTGGAGTGGGCCAGCTCATTCAGGTCGGTGAACCCCTCTTCAAAGGACCCCATGTGTGCTGGAAACCACGTTATCGCATGTGGGATTATCATTTTGCCCTTGAGAATACACTTAGCTCCCTTCGTGATGGAGCCGAGGGAGAGGCTAAGACGGCAGCTTGAGAGTTGCTTAAAATGTTTCCACGTTGCCTGTCAAGTGACGCGATGGCTATGGCAACTTGCTCGGCCACCCCTGAGGAGGCGCATTCGACCGAGGCCGCGTTGATGCTTGTTCCCGCGTGGTCAACTGAGAGGGCCGTGTATCTGCGACTATCTCCGTAGCGGGCGGCGTCGACAAAACCGTTCTCTTTAGGGTTCTCTCTGACCTTGCGAAGAAGGGCCAAGGCTCTGGCTCGTCTTCTTGCGCTGTGGCTCGTCGTTGCGCTGTGGCTCGTCGTTGCGCTGTGGGTATACATTGCGCGGAATGGGGGAGACGGTGATTTGTTGTAGTTGATCGCTGGGGAGGCCGCGGTAGTTGCTTAGTTGCTTTCAATCGTCATTTGTGGAATGCCCATGTCAGCGAGTAATTGCCAACAGGCCGTCGTTCCAGAGAGTCTGGTGATCTGCGCCCTCTCCTGGGCCTCCGCGATCTCCTCTATCGAGTTGTGCATACCCAGCTGGAGGAGCCGCTCTATGTGCGTATAGAGCGGTATCCCCAGGGCGCTTTTGATTTCTTTCTGAATTAAGGCATTCAGTTTAGATCGTTGTCATCTTTGCCAGTTATGCATTGCTGCGACGTAAGTAAAGTGGCAGAGTAGGAAAGTATGAATGAGCCTGACCAGGTTGTTTTCGCACAGGCGGTTACGTTTGTTGGCGACCCTTCTGATCAGGCCAATGGCGCTATCCGTCATCTCGGTGAGCCGGAGGACCGTCTGGTTGTTGGAGCCAGATAACTCTACGGTCATGCCGAGGCTGCGGATCGACTAAACCCTTAGAAGGGGGTCACCTTTCTTTGTGTGTAACGATATGCTGCTCTCTGCTAGGCGTTTCCAGCCCTTTGGCTTGGGAACCCGCCTGTGGGGCCTGTATAGGAGTAGCTCCGAGTTGCTCGATGACACTAGAGATATTGTTTTTCCTTGTCCTGCCGCCGTTTTTCTTCTTTAAGGGAAAAAATTTAGAATCAAGGTTTTGCCAAATTGGTTTGAATCTTTCCATCCTGAATATTCTTTCTCTAGGCGCCCCCTCTCTTGGAGCAAACAGGGATGTTTGCTCAGCCATGGAGGAAATTATAGTGGTTGCAGGGCGACTTTCTTAATTTCTTCATATGTCACTTCCTCCCGACACTTCCTACTGATGTTATGTCGCTTATTCAAAACTTACTTTGCAAAACACTCACAGGACCAGTCCGCAGAAGTATTCATGTTTCTATGCTGCACAGGGCAGCAAGAGAAATTGTACAGCAAACGTTTGAACCTTTCCATCTTGTACTATCCAATAGGAAGTACCTCCCATTACTGAACAATAATTACCAAGTTCGAGTTACATTAGACAGCATGTTTTCACATAAAATTAGCTCAAGGAGAAAATAATTCCTGGGTATGTGTATTCACTAAAATCAAGACTTACTGCACTGATTAGAGCATGCACTACTGTAAGTCGCGCTTATCTCCGTCCATTAAACATATTCCCATTTACGTATATTCTTAATCCGCACAGTAGCATGAATATTCCTTTGCATTGCTATTAATTTGTACACTGCTTGCAATACGATATATTCAGAGTTATAAAGTTCACTTTAAATGTAGCTGACCTGCATCAGAGATATACGAGTTTCTGAACTACGCATTACAACGGAGTTTTGCGGAGCCACATATTTACATAATTCTGCTGTTAGTATTTCATTGTTAGTATTACTTTGAAGCGTTCATTAAAGCAGTTTCCAAGGAATGTTAAGAAAAGACGTAGGAAACCATTAGGCGAAAATTTACAAATTGGTAATTCGTCAGTTATTGTATCGAATGATTTCTTCATGTCTAAGAATAGGCGTTATCGAATAATATTTTTATCGGTTTTCCTATTTACAATATCAGGAAAGTCAATTCTAATAATTCTACTTTTTTACAACTGACAGTGGTGGGACTGCTCAAAGTCATCTCGGACCAATTTTTGGAGTAACTATTATTGCATTTTGAAGCCGTTTGGAGCAGACCAATCTGAATTTTGGTGGATAATGAAATATGGCAGCGCACTTCGAAACCATGATGACACACAGAATAAACCAGCACGAAGCGCGTAGTAAAAGCGTGCTTTGTAGCTATATATAGCATACTAGAATATGGAAGAGTGAATCGAGCAGCGGCACGGTTTCCTTTAAAGCCGAAAACATCGGTGGCTCTACGATCGAACTATATATTCCCGCACCGACGCTCATGATAATAGTGGAAAATGTTGCCAAATTACGCTGTTCAATCGATGCGGTAACAATTTCTGGGTCACCATATGTCACCGCAGACCCAGAGAGCCGTGATAAACCCTCGGTTGGAATAACGTAAAACTATTCCAATATGTTTTTATTCAAATCTCCTGACGTCACATTTGCGCAACCACCGATGCAAGCATCGGGCGGACACCCGCAGGGTTGTCTGAACAGGCCAATCAAACGCTCTTCTCTTTCACAGGAGGTCACTTTTGTTTGCCTGAAAAACCAATAACATTGCCTACACTCAGCGGCTTGTCTTGTCTAACTGGCTGAGAAGACGCGAGGAGTACGCTCAAGTGAAGAGGAACTAGATGGGGCCGAGCCACTGCACTGAAAAGCGATAAGAGGGTGGTGTCGGCGTCTGCGATTGGTCCGCTTTCCCTTACTTAGCTTGCGGTGACGGGTCGGAAATCCTGGCAGCATGCAACGGAAGCTTAAGAATGACGCTAAAACGGAGCCTCAGCAAAGAAGAGTTGGCAGAACGAGGCCATAAACGTGCCGAAAGTGCTCGAAAATGTCACACGGCCACGCAAAAACTTTTATTATACGCAAATAAACCCATGCTCTCCGGCAGGTGCGAGTAGCCAGTGCCTGAGCGATCGGCGGCAGCCATCTTTTATTCCTTTCGGAACAGGGCAGCCTGCGGCTATTCAGAAGAAAATTCAGTTTTGTTCGGCATATTAATGCATCTTTAATGCGTACACGTCACATTGACGCGGTGAGTTTTTGCGGTTTTGTGACGTCGAGTGACAGGCAGGTGAAGTGGGTGCAGCCCGAAAACTTTCGACCAATAACCGAGTGCTAATGGGGAAAAAGGCGTCGAATCAGAAATAACACCTCTTCTTTTGTTCGGTCAAATTATGCATAATCAGTATGTTCACGTCATATCATATGGGGAGCTATCGCGGTTTTAGTGACGTCGCGTGACAGACAGGTGAAGTGGGGATGGCCCAAAAGAGTTTTTGACCCATCGCTGAGGGCTCATTGCAAAATTGGAATAGAAAAGTTTGGAATAATGTTACTGTATAGTGCCCCAGGCGCATTTCTACCTTCCGCGTCGCTGTGATCTTTCATATAAGGTCCAGGGGCGATAACATCGTCGCCACGAGCCGTATGCTGTATGTGTGAGTGTGATCGGATGATGGCGGCTCGGTCTCGCGCGCGCAAGTAAGGAAAGCGGAGAGGAAGAGAGCCGTTTTCTGTCGCGCACAAGGCACTGGAGGAAGACGGCGTTCTACTCCAACGGCTGCCTATCTTGAAAGAATTTTGCGATGCGGACGCACTGCGAGTGCTGATAGCTTCGTGTGCGCTGTTTTCGCCACTTCATTCGCGTTGAAAAAAAGAGTCAACACGAATATCAATTCGCTCGCTGCTGCTGCCGCGCTCCCTCACTCCAGCGTTTCGACAGCGAGTTCCGCGGCCATGCGTTCTTGTTTGCTTGTGCCCGTGTGACACCATGCTTGTTAACTGAGTTAGTAAGCGAATGTTTACAAGCTTCATACGGCCGATAAAGCTAGTATCCGTACTTCGGATAGCCATCTTCGGTCGCCGAAGATAGCTATGGTTTGGTCGCCGCGCCCTGAGCCTACTTTTTGTTCTTTTGCGCCTCAGCTACAAGGAACGCCGCGACGCTCGGCCCACTCAACCGTATTCTAGTACACTCTAAATAGTCACCCTGGCCGTTCCGCCAGCAGCGATGAGAGCCGGGGGTGCATGGCCGCGCGCGCCGGCCACTTGCCGGAAGCGCCGAAAAGTCCAGTGTTATAAGCGTGAAAATTATGAGAAACTGCCCGGGGGGCGCCGTCGCGCGGTGTGCGGCATGCGAACGGCTGCACTCTTTCGGAGGACGAATTCGCTCGCTGTTCGCAGCCACTGCTAGAACACACAGGCCGAAGCTGTTCTGGCGCAGCGTGGCGCAACTGCCATCAATTTTCTGTGTTTGGCGCAATCTGGTGCAGGAATTTCCGTTTGTATCAAAATTGCGCATTTGGTGCCGGAGTCCCAACCTGGAACTGATTCTGTCGTGAGCTTTTGAAATCAACGCATTTTTATCGCTGGAAAAGACCATGCAGCGGTGCAGAAGTGTTTACAACATGTATGCATGCAAGATATGACAGTATTTTAACAAGCCTGTAATTCGACAATGGCTGTTTCTTTCTAATTTTACGGACAGGCCTAGTGATTAGCATTTTCAGTCCTTTTCGAGTCTTGCCCAAACTTAGCGTAATTAAAGAAGATGCGCAGAAGCAACGACTTATATTTATCTAAACTTTCTAACATTTATCTGCGGGTGTGTGCACACTGACTGTCTTTCAATCTTATCTTCCCCTTGCCCAGCTGTAGGATAGCCCACCAAGCGCGACATGGTTAACCTCTCTGCCCTCCCTTCTTTACCTCTCTCTTTTTCTCTCTAACAATATCGCTGAAGCGAATTCCATGATTGCCCAGTGGCCTGGTTTTGATAACATTGCATTATCATATACGAATATAACGAATTATCACCGCTGTCTATAATTATTTTGTGACCGTCTCGTAGAAAAAGACAATCTTTGTTTTCGAACACACTATGTTTTCGTGCGCACCTTTGAACTCCTGAAATAGAGCATGACCTAAAGACAAGCGGAAACCTGACGACCGCAGCGTTTGATCAATAATCACCCTCTGTTTTTAATTCGCACAGGCGGGTCATTTCGCGTACAGTGACGCGTTGCCGTTTCACATTAGTGCATTGCACGCTACGGCGCTTTCGCACTTGGGTCACGGAGTTTGGTGCGCGTCCACCATCTCACAGAAGCAATGCATAAGCAGTGGGCCACCACTCACGCTCACTGTTGTGGCCTCATACTTTAGGCGCGGCATCCGACAGTACCTTTCTCGTGCGCCAAAAGGCGAAGTACAGTTTAATATATTTAAAAATAATAATATAGTTTAAAAAGCGCACAGTTTAATCACACGTGGTCTGGATAGCCTTATTCAATATAGCTGCCATTTTCGTAACGCGGTTATATATTTCGATGTAAAAGAGTTTACTGAAGAGGGGATGAGATGAACACACTCGAACGCCTTTGCATATAGGCAGTTCTGCTGCATCGATGCATTGCTACCAACCCAATCAGATTCTAATAATGTTGCTTACAAAAAAAAAATTACGAGCAAAATAGTATACTAAAGCAAATTGTTTCTGTACAATTCGCCATTAACATGTCATCTTCACTGGGACCAGGGAAACAGTTTGATTAGTGATTAGTTTATTAGTGATTGACCTCATTGGTCAATCACTAATGAGTCTTTAGCCAACTGGAGGCACAATTAGAGTGTACTCTCCCAACACCGCCCTGAGGCACGGTGCGACGCGTTGCTTTAAACGACAATTTTTCGCGCTCACTAGAGCGGGCAAGTGTGCCTCTCTGGCACGTTGTCGGCGTCAAGAGCGTGAAAAGCCTACGGGCACGTATTCGCGCTTGGTCATGCGTGCGGCATGCGGCCAGCTGGAACACGTCGCGACAGTAATGGGGGCTCACTCGGGCGCTTCATCCGCCGTCATCGGGCAAGGCTTACATCGCCGCCGTAGCTTCTGCGAGCGCCCAGGATGTCGAGACGACGCATGCGCGCGTCGTCAGCCGCCTGGAGGGGGGGGGGTGCGTCCGAGCATTCACCTTTCCTGGTGGCTGCACCTCTGTGCTAAGCCGTTCCAGTGTATCGCTCATACTAACGGTCCGTTTCAATTAGCGCGCGTGTCACCGTGCAAGAACAGTAAAACAACCAAAGAAGGCGTTTGTCTCGGGAAAGGAGCTAACTCGCTTCTTAACATAGTCGCTGAACGGAATCGGTATTGCTCATTAGCTTCATTGGCAGCTTATACCGGTGTTCGAAGTTGTGGGTCCACTAGATTACATTACTCGATAAGCTTCCTTTATCTGCACGTAGTCCGCATGTGTACTTACCATCGTATTCAGAACGTAATCTTACACTTATCGTGTGGAGGCTAACGAATGTTCGAGCAAAGTGCAACAAAATAACAAAGGGCCGAATATTTTGTCATTCGGCGGCCGCCTTCGTTAATTATATCTATGCTATCAGGATTGGCCAGCACCTGTATTTGCGAAGCCCATGAACGTTCTAAGAACTTAATGAATACTGGAAACAATTCGTTTCGGAAGGTTCCCTTGCCGCTCTAGAAGTAAGCCTTCTGAATGGCACCCTTCACTTGGTATAATATGACACGGCAGCCAGGGTACGCAGCGAAGAGCTTTTTGCGTTAAGGTCTTCGATATGCTATACTTATATATTGCTGCAAAATAACACTATTAGTGCGCATATAAGAATATTATGAAATAAAAGACATATAACCGTTTAGTATGACATTCGCAATTTTTGATGGATCCGTCCCCCCCGTCCCCCCTCCTTTTATGTCTGACCACATACAACATTTAGGTCATTATCCTGCAATAAATATTTAATTTTAATATTCTGTACTGTTGTTATTTCTATGGCATCTTCACCGCTAATTTATTTCTAGCGGTTATGGGTTACCCAACAAGCCAAAATTCTGACAAGGAAGCGCCTAGAAAAAGACAATGGTAGTAGATGATTATCAGTTCATGTTTTATGTCGCGTCGGAGAAACCAAGAAAGGGTGACAAGAAATTAAATAATGTTTAGATTACACACAATATTTTACCATTGATATTTTAACACATGATGGCGGCAGGCACAAGCAGTGCTAGACGAAGAGCTGATGAAGATGCAATGTCGATGCACTAACATTTGCGAGTTCCCGGGTTCAATGCTTTGTTAGTCCGCAGTGCCATCCTGTTGAAAGATCCGTATTCATTCCAATAATTCCGTATCGTTCTTATGGAAATCTTGGGGAACTTATACGGAATCCATACAGATTCGGTAAGAATTATTCGGAAACACAGGGAATTATTGGAGCGGCATACGTAACATTTCAATAGAGGTCCTTGACACGCTGTCGAAAATGCACAATACTTCATTCGCGAGTGCCCACGACACGATACCGCGAGGCGAAAACTAACGGCTCATGAAATGTTGTTGTAGACAATAGACTGTTCACCCTTGAAAAAGTACTTGGTCCACGGCCAACAAGGGGATAAAGTAAGGAGCACTTGTGGCTTTTCGTATCTTTTATTAGAAATATATTAGGCTCCCAGCAGACGTTCGTGGCTGACCCCACTATTACATTGTCCTTGGAATACTACAGGTCGTGTATGCCTAGCTCACGTCTGATTTTGTTATGTCTTGTTATATGTCTCGTATTGTGGATATGCATACATAGGTCATCCGCCTGCAATAGTCAACTTCTGCGTATGTCTTGAGACTGTTTTGCGCACTTTCACTTTTTACGGAACTATATGGGTCTCTTAATGATATTTTCACTCTCTTTTGAGCCTTCCTTAAAGTGTGCCCAGAACTTCGCAAACGTTTGTGCTATTTGACTGTCTCCAGTGGTTTTCAGTTTCCTTGGGATTTATTTATTTATTTATTTATTTATTTATTTATTTATTTATTTATTTATTTATACTACTTTACAGGCCCCTATGCGAGGCACTGAGTAAGGGGAAAAACGAAACGTGAAGAAAAGATACACACTGGGTGACAAACCATAATAACAATGAAAGAAGAGAAGCACAATGTATATAAGTCGGGGTAATAGTAAAATGTAGATATACACTCAGGATTACAGCCATAAACATATTTCAGAGGTAACAGAGTTTCATGGAGTTTTTGCTTGCGCTACGAATAGGAGTGGCCGGCGCCAAGAAAGGCGCCGACCTCGCCTTCAATTTCATAATAATAAATATAAAGTTTCCAGGGGTCTCAAATTTAATAGATATTTGTTTTTCCGCCTTCATTGCCGACAATGTAAAGTTTGACTTCATAATAAACTATCTCACGCACGTGAAAAACAATATTGAAAAACATTGACACTTTGAGCATGAGGCATCGCATATGTAGCATTGTCAGTCCCTCCAATGAGTGCTGAATTACCCGTCGTGGTTGCTTAGTGGCTATGGTGTTAGGCTGATGAGCACAAGGTTGCGGGATCGAATCTCGGCCACGGCGGCCTCATTTCGATGGGGGCGAAATGCGAAAACACCCGTGTACCTAGATTTAGGTGCACTTTAAAGCACCCCAGGTGGTCTAAATTTCCGGAGTCCTCCACTACGGCGTGCCTAATAATTAGAAAGTGGTTTTCGCACGTAAAACCCCATAATTTAGTTAGTGCTGAATTACATGGACCAATAACAAGCATAGTCTCTATATTTGGTACACGCAACGTATATACAGATGGACACATATGTCCTATTGACAAATCTGCTGTGTGTCATCTAGCACGTTGTAACCAGTTTTGTGTTTATTCCAGAGCTAATAACAGAAAAGATCCTTGAAATTTACCCTGAAATATTTTTTCGAGTAATTCTGACCTCCTAAAGGGGGCGACACTTTAAGTGGTTAAACTGTCCCCTTCATTAATAGATAAGGCAACGCGACCTAGACTACACAAGGCATTTGCGCTCCGGTTACTCTATGTAGCTTTTTGTATTGAGTACATTCCCTAACTGACTGGTACGAATAAAAAGAAAGCTTTCATTCTTTCATTTAGTGAAGGTCATTACGTCACGCAAGTCGGGCGACAGCCCGTATTATGGCTTATTAGAAACAGCACGGTAAAGGCGGCTTAGCGTGAAAACAGAAACTTCGCTTAGGTTCTTTTGCACTCTCTTTGCTTTCTTTTGAACACACGGTTGGTAGCGTCCCATAACTTTTGGTACACTATTAATAATTACCTTCCTATTATCAAACGCGGACGGCAACATAAACAGCTACAATAATTGCGTCGGTGCTCTAGTCAAACCACGTTTCGAGAAAGAGACTTTCATTCCTTTATCCTAAACTCTAAAGACAAAGCGTGTATTAAAGTTGTAAACGTGACTCTGTCAGTGGAGCAGATACATTTCACGTACGCGGATCTCTTAGAAACTCCGTCTATTCTAACTCTGCTTCTTGTGGAGGGGATATTAGCACTAGAGCACTTTCAACACTACTCTGTGGAAAGATAGGAACTGCAGTACTGCTGATTTTGTTGTTGTTGTTTAGTGCAGCGGTTAGAGTAGATGCAATAGTGCTGATTGTAATCTATTGCAGCTGGTTGAGGCAGTTTCGTCCCTGGTATTCGAAATTGTGCAGAAATCGTTAATAATGATTGTAAATGTAAGCAAATAGTCGGAGTGAACGAGCGACCGAATGAACGAGCAAGCGGACAAGAGAGAGAGAGAGAGAGAGAGAGAGAGAGTGAGAGAGAACGAACGTTTTGCTCACCGAGTCCGTCCGTGGACCATCGACCACCACCGACAAAAACGGCGGAAATAACCAAGGAAAGCTATTCGCTCTAAAACAACATTAATCTAATGCTTGTTTTGAGAAACAAGAATTCCAGCGACGTCCCACTCTGAATGGTTGTAGTTATGCCGTCGTACGGTACAGCGCTAATTCCAGGCTCCCGAGTCCACTGTACGTACGTCAAACGCCTAAAAGGCTACCTGCAACATTTACGTATATGAGTCTGCCTTTCAGAATTTTGACGTACAGATTCTGGGAGCCTGGAATGAGCACTGTGACATATCCTTTAGGACTGCACAGCCAAGCACATTCTTTTAAAATTGGACATCGCTGCACTTGCGATTTCTGAGACGAGCTTTCCGTGACTATTCTTTTACAAGCAGTGAGGAAGCGGCATCAAGTTCAGCAAAGCAAAGGGCACTTCATACAGCAGAAAAAAAGAAGAAACAGCGCAATATTATTGGCCAAATCAGCTACAATGTAAAAGAATGAAAAACAAGCACATATAAGAAAAGGCTTGCACATTTTATTGAACTATACGTTAAAATTCTAGTGACGCACATATACTGAATGATGAACGCCGAATACAAGCTGACAAATAAATTCAGCCACGAGAAAGTCCAGACGTTTGAAGGAAATGAAAAGTCAGCTTCAGTCCGGTGGTGCGTCCCGCACGAAAACAGTGGTTGGATAGGTGCAGTACTGGCCAGCAACCTCCAAGAGTGTTTGAACGGACAAAGCTTGTAGGGCAAAATGCTCCTTTCCCCATCCCTCAATATATAACAAAAACTGAACAGTAAAGGAAAGCAAACTTTAATTTTCAATGAAATGAAATCAGGGGACACGTAAGTTCCCTTATATACCATGTGTCTCCGCTAACTCGGACGAAGCTGTTTCAAAAAAAGCGCTATGCGATAATATGACGGGTCCAACGCTTATTTGTTAGCAGTCAGCTTGTGCACGCTGGTGAATTTTTCTGTTATCATTGGTTAGCTTATTAGTTAAGCTTAACTGACTGAACAAACAATTAGTGACATTATTGCTCAAATGAGAACGCCAAATTTAGCATCGCATTCGGAAAGATCATGTTCATAGTTTGCAGATCGCTATACACTTTCCCCAGTTACTTTTTTTCGCGTCTCAAAGTTGTGGCAGAAAACGCGCCGAAGAATGCGCAATGAAGGCGGGCCTTCGTGTCTCGCGCGTGCGACAGCAGCGCTCTCAAAAGAGGCTTCCTTCAAAGAATCAGCTCTACTCAATGGATAACTTGGTGACCCCGACAAAGTGACAAGACGATGACGGAGCTGTTGGCTGATGTCACGAACAAGCTGCCGCGTCGCACTGTTTACGAGATCATTGCTACCGGCTTAGGGCGGCGATAATGAATGAGACCTTACGAAACAGGAAACAAAGCAAAATGCGGCTGCTTGCTAGTCCACTAATTTGCTATCGCAATCGATGATTCGCCTTTCGGGTGAAACTACGAGTTTCCGTCTTTCTCTTCGCTGAGCGTCTCTGTCAGATATCGAAACCTCTCACACGGACAGTGTTTTTCATTTCCATTTTGTTGAGAAATGAACGAAGAGCGCAAGGAACGGTAAGCTTTCTACGAGTGCCTGACGCAAATGTGTAGTCGGACGAAGCGGCCTCGCAAGAGCGACGACCACTGTTGGTCGTTCAAGTGGTGTGTCGCTACGTGGTAGACCGGAATTATTTACAATGGCGGTATATGTATGAGCGATTTCCAGCGATGTGAACACAGTTCACTCTAAAAACAAAGAGAGTTCCGGGCACTCTATTTGAGGGAGTATCTGCTTGTCCCATATTTGACTCTCTTTTCGAGAGTAGATCGACCCTCTTTGAGAGAGAGTAGGACAACTGCTCATGACAGAATTTTGTTACTCCACCGCAAGGGAGTGCTAGTTCTCTTCCGCAGAGTGCTAATACTCTCCCCACAGGGATAATAGTACTCCCCCAGACCGAGTGCTTCTACTCCTCCAAACCGAGTACTTCTACTCCTCCAAGCCGAGTGTTCCTACTTCCCCAAACAGAGTGCTTGTACACCTTCAGAACAGAGTGCTAGTACTCTTCCCAATAGTGTGAAAGCACGATGTAGATCCATTGTCACGTTAGAAGAGATTCGCAATACTTACATATGGGGAATATTTGTTTCCTTGATGAGCAGCTCCTGCACTTATGCTTGGTGAATGGGATGTAATCTGTAGTCGCGGAGTTACTCAAATGAAACATTTTCTTTCTTAAAAGGTCAAAATCTTTATTGATCAGTCACAAGACAAACTGAATAATAATTTGAGAAATATACTGACAAACACATAAAATCACATTACAATGATGCCCATCTTGTAATAATATATATATATATATATATATATATATATATATATATATATATATATATTCTCGAAAGTTTCATCAGTATTACAGAGGAGAAATATCCTGTAATTTCAATTGGCTGCTTCTTTTTAAAAATAAAGTATACAATGGAAAGTTAAACATAGAACAAACGTGTGCAAACTCACAAAGTATCGACACTATGATCGAAAAGAAATATGCGCCACATTACTGGCCAGCAAACGCATTTCTGGCACAAAACGGGTGCACTTATATGGCAGAAGTGAACAGATGAGCTGCTAAGCATGCAGCTGGTAATGTTGATAAATTGTGTAAGAAGCTCTTTTTGTATGCCATATTCTAAGATGGCACCTCATTGGATAACGTCCTGTATAGCGTATGGATGTTCCTGACTGAGAGTTGTGTTCCTGACTGAGAAATGTGTTGTATATTCTCATGCGAGGCGGCAGGTATAGCTAGCTTTGCTTATATTTCACATAAATTTATTCATTTATGGTCTGCACCCCATTGTTTCTGAGTGTCTTGTCGAGGTTCTGCAGCAATATCCGGCCCGGTCTCAAAGCGGTACAGAGACGTATCATATTTCCTATTCGGTTGGCTTCCTGACGAAAGTGGTTTCCTGGTGCTGTTGGGATTTATCCGTTGCACTTTCTCACACATAAATAAAATTCAATTTACAATATCACATAGTGTGTAGCATATTAGTATAAAACTACAAGTAGCATTGGGATTAAAATCTTCCACATCAAATTTCGTGTCATATATGGTAGCTTTTCATTCCCATTACGGTAAGAATGCTATACTTCTGAGGAGCAGCTTGCATAATTACATGATTAATTATTGTGACTCGTTGAATATGCAATCTAACAAAGTATAGATGACTTAAGATGTGAACCAAACATCTGATGTGATGAATATGGTGCATCAAAGGCGACATAAGCATAAGTAGAGGCAGGGAAGTGCACGAAAACGACAAAAAAAGAAGCAAAACATAAATTGAGAATGACACCATCCTGTTTCACATATCCCTTCCATGCACGTGAATTTTGCATGCGACTATGCATATGCTTGCACAATGAACCAACTGCCTGAAACCAAAGCTTTTTTTCCTACTGAACTGGTTAAGATCCGCTACAGTAAGAAAAATTATCGCACTTCACAGAATCTTCGTCTCAGAACACGTACATATGTGCCTGGGAAGATTAATACATCGCCTCACTGTGCACTTTATCTTAAGTGCAGAAATTTACCGTGTGCAAAAAATGCTTAAATTTTATTTTGCCTTATAAAAATGTTTACAGAAGCCTTGAAACTAAGGGCCTTTTACTTAACACTATATGTTCACATCCGCCAATTGATGAACAAGTGTTCTACTCAGATGCTCTCAGTTCTTTACGTTGAACGCATCTCTAACTCCACTAGCATACTTGGTTGGCAAGTAGATTGAGTCGCCTTAATCAAAATATCACATACCTGCCAGAAGCTATCATACGGCTATTTCGCAAGAGAAACCACAATTTTACATTTTAAAAATAATTTTCAATTCCAAGTAACTCTCCGGCTTCTAAGACGTAAGATGTGCACCGCGGTGTACACATTAAAAGGCCTTCATTGCTCCTTGCTTTCGCTTCGGGGGGGGAGGGGGGCACTAACGGTTCTATTGAACTGGTTTCGTGAGCATGCACGTAAACGATAATGACTTCTTAAACATAGGATTCTCTTCGCCCAATGCTTCCCCTTTCTGGAACCTAAAAGGCGGCCATACTTCTAAAATTAGGTGTAAAGAGAGATAAAAGCGAAGACATGAAAATCTGTCTGCTTCCTGTCAGCATTTAAAGTAGAGAATCACAGTGGTTTGTATTTGCACCCTTGCATTCACGTGCCGTTAAATGTAAGCTGTTAAATGTTAAATGTATGTAATCACATAACCAAGCATGAGCTGTTGCTTTTTACAGAGAATACAGGTGCCGTGCTCATTGCAAGTATGTATCATGTCACTAAGCAAATACGCAATTTCATCCTACCACTATTTTTTTATCACATGGATATATCTGTTGAGAGGCAAGACAAAAAGCAGTCACTTTTCACAAAACTAATCAGCTTTTTTTAAACACATTTGTAACTTTTCAATGACACTTGCTCCTATGTGTTTGTCTCCAGAGGGCATACTTGATTTTGACTTTCCCATCAGAAACATTACATAAATATACCATGTTATGATGACTGCTTAAGCACGTGAGAATTTTCATCTTGGTGTGACATACTGTATTTTGATTTTGTTGAGATTTAGTCAAATGGTACACCCAATATACCCACAATCTAGTTTTATTGTCCAAATTGCATGGCAATGCCTTTTGATTCTTTGGCGTGCGCTCCTCTGCACTACGTGAAGTCGCGCTGCGGTGGCTCTTTGACATCTTTGTGTCCTTGCAGCTGCCTTCTTGCGTTATAAAAAGCGGGTGCCTGAAAAATATCGTGTGCAAAAGTCAACGCGAGGAGGTGGTGTAAAACATCAAGACAGTCAAGGTCATGGCACTAAAAGAAAGTCTTAGCGCATATTCTTCCTACTGAAATGCGAAACATCTAAATGACCGCAATTAACAGTGAACTGCTAACTTCAATTTCTAGATTTAAACAAAAAAGAAATAACCGACAGTTGATCCTCGTTCAGCAACAATGTTAAAATGCTCCTGCTAATAAATGGAATATTGGTCATTGTCAGATGTCATAAGTCTATCATTATAGTCTGGTGTGTCGCAAACACCACTTGTGACACATCCAAAGCACGTGCTCAGTGTGCCCCCCGCACTAACGCTAGTTGGGCTACTGCTGAAGCCATAATTTGAGGATCATATCTGCAAACATGACGCTATGTAAGGATGAAAATATGGTCCCCCAGTTCAATGGATATGACTGGATGTGCCTATAAGAAAAGGCAACAAGGCCTGTTATGGAAAGCTTACCTACATTTCAATAATAACGAGAAAGTTA
This sequence comes from Dermacentor variabilis, assembly GCF_050947875.1. Classification (NCBI taxonomy): domain Eukaryota; kingdom Metazoa; phylum Arthropoda; class Arachnida; order Ixodida; family Ixodidae; genus Dermacentor; species Dermacentor variabilis. The sequence goes on along the minus strand of NC_134568.1, from coordinate 239,620,002 downwards.
ACTGCCACCTGCATCTAAGCTTACTAAAATGCATGAACTTATTTTTATTTATGGGGTGCGCAATGGAGTTCATTTTTGACAGACTCGACGACTGCTGCAGTTTGAAATCTAGCATTTTACATTAGTGAAGGCATGTAAATATTGCAGTTAGACTGCAGTTATTAGTTTATTAGACCAACTATTTTTCTATGTACGACAGACAACTAGTCACACGGAATTAAAGCAACGTTCTACTTTGATGCTGATCTGATCTGATCTGACTGAACTGATCTGATTCTGATCTGCCATGCAGTAGCAAGATGAACACATTACGCTTGTAACCGCCAGAGAAAGGGTGATTTAGCTGGTCATATCACATATTTCTCAAACGCCAACTCATATTAGCAAATGCACAGGCATGTCCAAAACAATAAGCGTATACAAAGTGCCCTTGCAATTGTAATTCCACACAGCAGCCGTTATATTCGATGCATATGTATAACTCGCTGCTTGACAATTCACCGCGTTCGTAGACATAAGCACCCTTTCAGATTCGCACCACGCTCTAAAACCGCAACAGGAGACATAAAATTAGGCATATAATCACACCATTTCAATAGATGAGCAAAAACAGTTGTCTTAGGGCTACACACCATGAGAGAGATTTAGTGCGCGATGGCGACGAGCGACGGCTTCGAGCGACAAAACGGCCGGCGCTTGAATAGATCGCTCGATTCTGGAAATCTAGAAATGGCAGCTCGTCTCCCGGAAGTGCTATGAGCGACTAGCCAATAGTGCGAAGCCGGAACTGGATGTACAGTACATCGCTCAAGTACTACCGACTGTCGCGCGGAACGAGCAAACGATTGAATTTTTATACGTGCAAGGATAAGAACCTACTACAAGACCTTCGGAAATATTTATGCTACTTTTTACAGTAAAATACATCAACTTAAATTACTAAAGCACGCATCACGCTACTTTCGACGCGTATTTGCAGCCCTCATACCGGCAACACCGGGGAGACGTCGCTCAATATCGTCACTCGCACGGAGTAGGACTTGTAGGCGACGAGCTAACGCGACAGCCATCTCCATCGCATCGCTTGTAGCTGTCGCGCGCGAAATCGCTTATATGTGGTTTATACTTTATTCAGCATATAAGATGAATTTCTCGTGCGTTTTCAGTAAGTTTAAGATAACGCGCCCAATTGACCTTTTGCAGCACGCAGCTGAATGCCTGCGGCGAAGTTTCTAACTAGCACTGGTACTGCACGTAACTTCAGTTGTCGCAGAATACCCATGGGCGAGACAGCGTCATGCGCGCGGTTTATTTATAACGAAAGCATGCCGGCAGCAAAATGACGCCTTCTGTTATGTGACTCACTTCAACAGCATTCCGTACACAGTAGACTGCCAAACTGAATAAATTGAAACACACAAAACAGACGCTAAGCATGCTCCGCATAGGCTCGGAATCATGGGCTGGTTAACAAACTATTTAAGCGTCCTCTCGCCTCACCTCTTATTGAACATACCGTAGTTCTGGCAGCGCTTGAGATTTTCAAAGCTCTTACGGATAGCGGCAAGTGATAAAATCCCATGCAGTTATCGCGACGACTGGCTTTTTCGATTGACATCGAGAGACACAGCGCGCTTGCCTAGTCCGTTGTCAATCGCGTCGGCTAAGCGCCGCGACGACTTCCTGCGATAGCATGCAATATACGCAGTATGTGCACTATGTTAGAATTCACTTACTGTGGAGGATTTATTGTTATATCCAATGAATGGCGAACAATTGTCGTATTTTCGGGGCGAGCGAGAGGACTGACACATGGTCTACCTGGATGGCCTTCGTTGCTGCTCGCTGAACGGATCTTCTTGCTCCGGTGCTGTGCTGTTCCGCGATGTTGAGCGCGCGCGTGGTGGAGCAACTCCGAGTGAAAAATTAGAGTGCTTGCTCCGCGTTCCTTTGAACTGTGGCGGTCTGTTCTCTTAGAAGCAAAACGGTGTGTTGTTTGCTCAGCGTGTGTGAGTGATACATCGCCATGTTAGGGGCCAGCCTCGTACAGTTGAAGCAGAAGATTACGCTAGGTTACGGGCATTCTACTCTCTCTCAGAAGGGCAGAGTGAAAAGCACATTTCACTCTCTCCTTGGTGACGGAGTGAACAATGCATTTCACTTCACTCGACGTTCTGCGATAGTAAAACAACGCTTAGAAGTGTAAACCAGCCGCTTCACTCCTGCGACACCCTCCCTAGTTTTGAGAGTGTTGGTAAGCTATATATTGTTAATTAAGTGACCTGCAAAGCGTTTCCTTCATCAAGCGTGGCATTTCAGTGAGCGTTTTGTACCCCATCATTGATATCATGGGAACCAAGAGCGCAGTGTTTTCATTCTGCCCGGAATGTTAAGAATGTTCCTCACAAGTTCCTCACAAAGTTCATCTTCTCTGCCCAAAAGGCCTAAATTAAAATAACATATTTCTTTGCTCAACAGGGCAATGAAAGCAACCAACAAAGTTTCCGGTCACTTCACTGCAACGCGAACTTACTCTGTCTGGGGAACATGAAATTAGGATGTGGTGTACTTGCGCGCGCCATAGAATACACGCAGGAAAGGCTCTGTTATCTCTCACTCCATCACAAAAACGTTCGGAAAGATTCAACACGTTTCCTTTGCAGTAGGTGCTGCACTTATCCCACGATGGCACCTTTGTTTTTTAGTTTGCATGTTGTGGCTTCCAGCACACACCGTACGTAGATGATCTTGACTGTCACATGTTTACTACATACATCAGAGGTACGCAGTAAACTACGTACAGTTCGGCTGCGTTGCATTATACGCTCTACTCTGTTCAGGCATTGCAAATGGACCACCATAGAACAAACCTTGTATTTAAAGCAAGGTTATTTCTTGTTTTACTCGTGCCGATGACTTAGCAGTTTTTCGTGATTCGCATGCTCACGATGATTGGTAAGTTCCCTTGTAGCGCAATTATAAACCATATATAAATAGGGGTGTTCGAATAGCAAAATTTCCTAATCAAATCGGTAGGAATATTCAAACAGAACGATCTCTGAATATCGATTAGAATACTGATTATTTCCATATTGCTTAACAAAGTTAAATATAAAGGTTTATGGAGGTTTTTGTCAACTAAATTCTTATTTAACTTATTTGAAACATCTGCTATTGTTAACAATAGGATTCCAGCTCCACCAAGAAGCTTTTAAACGAGAAACAAAGAAATAGTGGTTCACTCTTGTGCCCAAGACAACGACATTAATGAAACCAAGCAACAACACGTCACCAGGAACAAAATTAACAAAACTTTTCTTTCGTAAGGGCTTTTTTCAGATGGCCTGCCGCCTTCGGTAGTAGTATGTAACTGGCGTCAGGATTGGCTGGCAGTTGCTCTTACGAAAAATTCTAGCCTAAGAGCTTTTTCATGAGTACGCGGGCCCAGAGGCACGTAACAACAGAGTGTAGTGCTCGTCGAAGGAGCTAAGTGCAATGCTACAGCACTGCACATTGTTTTATTGGAGTCCGAAATTGCTTATACTGGCCAAATAATAAATTGCTTTGTCGATAAATAGAGACAGCGAATTTGTAGGCTGCTCAAGGTGAGACATGCTTGTTTTGCGACTGGAAATTTTTGTGTATAAGTTATCTCTTCTGTGCGTTTCTTCAGAAATAGGTGCGTCTGCACAACAATCGCGGCTCTCCTGCAGCAGAATCATTTGGAAGAGGCTCCACTTTCATTAGCCTTTCTCCCTGCAGACTATAAAAACTGCCGTTACCGCTTATAGTATTCGAATGAAGTATGTGTTCTGCAACTTCGAATAGGAAATTCTGGAATTGTATAAGAATCGAATAGTAAGAATATTCGATTCGTATTCGAAATTTCCAATATTGTCAGACCCCTATAAATGAGTGAATCCTGCTGTAGTTTGTAAAACTTTCTAGCGACTATAATACAGCAGTTTCAACATGTTAAGGGCGTTTCACGAGCATTTGTGAAATCGAGAGAACTCAGTGCCTTTTATGCTACATATAGCACGCACAACGTAAAGCCATCACTTCCTGTCTAAATAACTACAGAGTGTTACATCAGCTTGCCTCCACATAGTGCATAGTTGTATATTGTCAACTACCTCAGCTGAGAACAACGAACATTTCAGTCGGTCCTAATTTTTGGGAGAAATGTCGCTCGGAGACAAGGGCTGGTATTTGCAAAAAGCGTCTACACTAGAGATCCTCGTAAGAGCGAATTTCAGCCAACCCGGATGCTGGAGATATTATTAGTGAAAGCGGTCAGCCAATGGCAAAGACCACTTAGGAAAGAAAAGCTTTGCGAAATCGACTCAGGTCTTCGTTAATGCCAAACATACCATATAGATCAGTTGAGAGACTCAGAGGCAGTTTTGTTCATGCATGCCTGACTTCGTTACTTATGAAAAGTGCCGTACAAGAAAGTGCCCTGGGCCTTCGCGAGGTGAGCAAATTGAACGCAGACACACTGCATGCTAACTCACATGCCCGTGGCAGCTCCCCAAAAGCGGACGTTTAATCTTGCTTTGAACATTTTTATTAACATGGCATTAGACAGCAAGCAAGAGCGCAGTCAATTAAAATCACGACTGCTGTGGCAACATAGGCCGACGTCGCATTCATCCAGCACCGATGCATACCTGCACGACAAACAAATGCAAATAACACCAAGGTATAATGGGGCGTCACTGAGAGGATTATTATCGCCTTCATCGCGCATGAGGATGAGGTCACTTCTGTCTGTCAGGCTAAGGTTGCAATCGAGAACGATGTGCACAGAGGCATGCTCGTTAGCTATAACAAAGGGTTGTTGGAGGCAGTCATTCGCCTGATATAGTGCTAAAGAGCGTGCGAAGGGGACTTAAGCTGAGGTCCAGCAGGAGAAATATTCGGAGCCAACAGCAACCTAATTTATCGCTACAGAAAAAAAGTTAAGTATGAAAGAAGCAGTGAAACTGGATGATGGACCTTGATCACAATAGGTAAGCTTCTGAAATTAGTCGTAGTACGTCGGCTTCATAGCTTTTCTCAAAGAACTATCCGGTTAAGCATCAGGGGCTCCTTTGTCAGAAACTGTCTTCGACAACTACACAATCAATATTTTTCCATCTCGGATGCGTATGCGATGCCCACATCCACCATCCGATGCTTGTTATACATGTCTTGTTACGTATTTTGTTACTTTGACGCGACCGACTTATATCGGCTCGCGTTCACTTTGTCTTATCCTGAACTTTCGTATTTTGTTTTGATCGCATGTACTACATCAAGCGCTGTATCGGCACTTTTTACGCGCTCTCCATGTTATCATTGTGTTTGGCTTCTTCCTTGTTTCTTGATGCTTTGTTTGGTTGCTTGTAGTTTTTCGACTACCACAATAGTTCCTCGTTTCTAACGGGACCTCCCGTACACGGGGCTCGCTGTTTTCTAAGTAGTCTTCGATGCTGGGCTATTTGTCCTGCGTTTACAGTACTAACTGAATAGCAGTACGCACTTCTTTTAGTACACTAGATGCAATATGCATAGAAACATTCAGCTATCTTTTATTTCTTAGCTGCTTCAGTTAACTATAGACCCGCCGTGGTTGATTAATGGCTTTAATGTGGCGCTGCTAAGCACAACTTCGTGGGATCAAATGATTCCACGGCAGCCGCATCTCAATGGGGGCGAAATGCGAAAACAACTGTGTACTTCGTTTGAGGTGCACGTTAAAGAACCCCAGGTGGTCAAAATTAATCTGGAGTCCCCCACTACATTGTGCCTCATATCAGATCGTGGTTCTAGCGTTTAAAACCCCACCATTTTTTTAGTTAAGTCTACTATAGGTTTTTACCATCTCTATACCAACAGCAAAAAAGGAAAAATCTGGGTAGACATTCAGCTTCAGCATTGCGTTCAAAGCCAGGTAGCAAGGTCAGTCAATGTCATTTTGCCCACATGAACGAGAAATGAAAAATTGAGTATTTATACCTGAAATGATCGCGAAACGTTTACGTCGCTGCACGAGATTTGTCGCTGAGGACTACCATCACTCTTACACTATGCTTGCGTTTGTTCGTAATAAAAAATGGGGCTTATGTTTTAAAAGGGAAATAGAATTCCCCTGGCATTACGCCAGAGAAAACTACACCCCATCCCGCCGCGCCGGTCACAGGGAATGGAGATGGGTAGTGCGCAGGATGCAGTGGGAGCTTAAGTATAAACACTTGAGGCCTCGGCTCTGAAAAGCCTGGGCTATCACAGGGCTGCAGTGGAATTACTTTTTGAGGTTATATTTGCCGACGTCAATGTTTTCACGAAGTGTGGAGAGGCAAACCGAAGGCGTGTGAGGCCAGGCGTCAGCGCCGCCTATGACGGACGAGTTCCGTGAAACAAGCTGAACGGCTGAACGAGCTCTGATGAATGAGCTGTGTCGACCAGTGAGAAAGTCACGTGCCCCGTTTCGCCACGCCGAGAAACGACGCTAAGGAACGCATTACGCACGCTAAGCGGCATTCACCCGAGGCGAAGTGAGAGACCGAGAGAGCTATTGTTTGCTCGTAAGAGCGCGTGTCTCGTTATGAAAACGCTGAGCGATTGCGAGGCAGCGCAGTGATGCAAACATCCACATCCGACGCCAGATCCTCTACAGTGAAACTGTCATTGAGACTATAGATGCAGTGAGGAATGTCATCATTAAGTGGCCAATTAAAGTTTCTTCAGTGAACCATTTAGTATAGCTCAATTAAATTTGGTGGAGGTGTTCTGTAAGTGAGGACAAAAAGAAAAGTGTGCGGGGGTCATTTATGTGCGTTGTAGAAAATTGCTTAATTTATTTTAATCCTGCTTCGGAGTCTTATCGCGTATTCAACAGTGCATCGTTACATAACTATCGGCCATATTGAGATGAAAATGTATAGAATTAAGCTGGCCTTAGAGCGAGCGCGCTGCAGGAATTTTAATGATGTAGGTATTTTGCAGCGGCAGCACAAAATGACACAACTGGAACCAATTGGGCTCCCTCTCAATATTTGTAGGACTAAAACACTTGCCAGTTTACGTACTACGTTGATCAAAGTGAAACTTCATAGAACTAGAGCGTGTTGTAAGGAGAACAAACTGCAGAAAGTTCAATATTGTAGGCCTATTTGAAGCGTCGTAGAAAAGTTCCTAATTTCCATCTGAGCATTCTAAGTGCTAATTCGAGCTCGAAAATGTTTCTTGAGATTTTGCGTTCGTATACGGCATCCTATACTGAGTACGAATAATATACTGAAAATTAACCATTCTATGTGCCATTCCAAATTCATTAGCGTTCATTCGAGAGCGCTAATTCTAAGCAGGCATGCGTTCAACGTCGCTGACATAAGGGCAGCAAGTGTGGTTCGGCGCGACGCGTAGAAGCAGTGAGGGAGGTGCAGCGCGGATGCGAAGTGTTCCACAGGAACCGGAGAGGCCGTTTACGAAAGGAAGTGCTCCTAGGCTTTAACAAGCAATGTGCCGGGCAGCTGGGTCTCTTTGTCTTGAAGCTAGTTTCGTTGGAAATTGGGCTGTCGTTCTTGAAGATCGCACAAATGTGCAAATTTTTTTTCGTTTTTTCGTCAATCACAAGCCGTAAGAGAACGTGCCGCCTGATTTTATTCGATATACTGACAAAGCCGGCATTATGTTCTCCGCATGACGCCAGCAGAGGCGTTGACCTTGCACTGTTAAGACATTCCTTTTTTTATCTCTATAGCCAGTCTTAGAGGTTTCGAACACCCCAGAGTTGTCGTAATCGCAAGCGTGGCAGAACTCCGTCAGAGAGTGGGGTGGAGGCTTCACGTAAGGAGCATGGCGCGCGAGAAACGCAAGAAGACTGCTCCACGCGTCATCGGCTGCAAGAAATTCCCTCTTTTTCTGCTGCGATGACTTCAGACGCTGCAACAATTCCTGGAACTATATAGCGGTGATCGCATTTCTGCTTTAAAGTCATGCAGTTTGGCTGCGCTGGCAGTGTTCACTGAACTATGGCTCCCAAAGCTAGCGGCGATATATTTGTCTGTCAATATCAATATCGCTCTTGCCTCCGTGTGGCACTCGTGTTTGAAAAGTAGGGAAGGCACCTTCACTGCATGACGTGGCTAGGATTTTGTTATGCTCGTGCACTTCGCTTGAATGCCTTCTATGTGACGTGAGCGCAGAGACCATTTACAAATATGAGTTCCCATACGAGATGAAAAATATTCGTTTCTATGAATCAATGTACATTGGTTGAGAAACAGTTTGTTCTGGCTCTTTTGGCTCTTCCGAGGGGCCAGTCGCGCGGCAATTTTGCCTGCATTTGCGGGCTTCTTTCACGCTCGGAAAAACACTTTTTTTTGTAGCACGTGTTGAGCAACAGAAACCTGTATCGGAAGTTTTTCATGTCGCTCTACAATTTTCGCATTGGCACTTTTAATCTAATTATAATATTTGAGAAGTTGATGAATTAATTAAGAGTTATTTAATTTGAATGAATGCAAAAAAATATTCTTAGTATCTCCAAGTGACGGCAAACAACATTACCATTGTTCTGTCCAGCTACTTGGCATTTCCATATTCTTTAACTCTGGCTAAAATTAGCTGTAACACCGTTCATATAGACGATGCTTCCAAGTTGACAACGCCATGGGAAGCGCGTCTACAGACGCGCGAGTAACTCAACGCGTTCAAAAATGCCATTTAAAGGAAATATATTATTCATCAAGCAAAATATGTGGTGCCATGTCTCGGAATATATTGAGTGCTGGTGAGATGTTTGTTTTCGAGATGGCGGCATTTTGGTTTTGCAGGCTAAAGGGGCTCGCCACAGCTACAGCAGACAGTAGCGAGAGGAGCACTTGGTGAGGAGCGCGTCTACAGACGCGCGAATTTCTGGGCGCGGGAACTATTATCGATTTTGGCGCGAACTGTGCCAGGCTTTCAAACATAGATTACGCGAAGAAGGGAAGAGCTTCGAAAGACTGCGAAATGGTGGCGTTGCTGGAGCAGATTGACGACTCTGACAATGAATGCGTGTTGGAGCTCGACGGGGACTCTGACAGCCAAAGTAGCGACATAGACGACGAGAAGGACGTGGGAGAGCCAGTCACAACACCCGCGAATTTAAAAGAATGGCATGACGCTTGAGCCGCAACAACTGACTTTGTTTTTGAAGGAAATCCTCGGATGGGGCTCTGTTGTTTCCGTGGCTGCTGCACCGTTCTTCGCAATTTATCACACGAAAACGAGCTTACGAAATGAAAAGGAGCGCAACACTACCTCGAAAAATTAATTATTTGTTGCATGCCAAATTCCTGTAAAAAAACATTTTTTTTCCTTTTTAAAACAACATTTCGAGAAAGCTCTTTAAGCCGTGGTCGTTTATAAGTAAACAATCCCCCGGTTAATGCATTAAAAGTCAGCTTAGAGCATCTCACTTCATCAAGTATCCAAAACCCAACTACGTTCCGCTTGGCAGGTAGAAAGAACCTCACGGTGTTACCGTCTCGGGTATTTGCCCTGCCGAAAGCTCGTAGCCTAAGAACGCTAAATCTACCTTGACAGTCGTGTACGCATCTCCAATACGAGAAAAGCCGCTACCTATTGAGCAATTGCTACACAAATTTAAGCTTTTCATACCATCGTTTGTGGCCTTTGCAATACTAATTTGCAGCAGCGCTCTGAAGCAAGGTACAAAATGATTATTCTTTCGTAAACACCATCAAAAACAAATAAAACAGAAGTCGTCAGACATATATCTGCCTATATGTTAACCCTCTGTCAAAGCACAAATTCTGAAACTTCTCATAATAGGCTTTGGCAAATGAGTTCTGCGGAATCCCGCAAGATGGAGGCAATATCATGAAAGGAAAAAAAATTCAGCCACTCGAATGTAGCACGAAGCTACAAAGGAGACCCAAACTGGCTTCTCAGAAAGCTTCGCAGTTAAGGAAACATTCGTCCTGGACTGGGAAACCCGTATTATTTGAGAAACCCGTGTGCGTTTGCTTTGTGTCTTCGTTCTACATTCTGGTGAATGACATTTCTTTTCCTTTCGTCGTGATAGGCTTATAGCTTTGCTGCATGCGCACTAAGACTCCTTATAAGAACCAGTCTACACGGAAGTGGAAGCACTGACGAACCCTAAATGTATTAAAAATTTAATTATGGCGTTTTACGTGCCAAAACCGGTGTCTGATTATGAGGCATGCCATAGTGGAGGACTCCGGAAATTTCGACCACCTGCGGCTCTTTAGCGTTCACCTAAATCAAAGTACACAGCTGTTTGCGCATTTCGCCCACATCGAAATGCGGCCGCCGCGTCCGGGTTTCAATCCCGCGATTTCGCGCCCAGCAGCCCAACACAATAGCCACTAAGCAACCATGGCGGGTGCCTAAATGTATGCAAAGAGACATGAGTGCCAAGCGAAACAACCAATGTTGTGACTATTTTAGCAGTTGGCTTATCCCAGATGTACGAGCTACCGTATGAGGTGTTTTTGCATGCTGCGAGAGAAGCATTGTTGCCTTAAAGGCACAAGTCCGGGCGAGCTGGTGTACTGGAAGGAGGGAGAGAAGTGGAGTGCAGTGGCCTAGCTAGTTCGCGTCCTGGCCCCGAAGATATTGGTGGGCCAGAAGGGCTCGCATGGTGGTGTCCGTTGACAAGCCCGCGAACCACCACTTCAGAGTCGCAGGTCAGTGCCAGGTAGAAAGCTCAGTAATACTGTCCTGCACGGCCGCGTTGTTTCGCGGGCTGCACCTAATGATCCGAAAGTTGTAAGGAAGCTGCCGCAGCTGGCAAAGTGGATATCATTTTCAAGAAAGTGGTTCGCGGTAATTTTACAGCGAAGCAGGTAATTCGGACTAGATGCTGTGGAGAACATCGTCTCGAAAACGTTTTCTCCAGATGTCGATGAAATTTCAGCGAAAGAAGAAATCAGCGTATAGTGATGAGCGCAATTAGACTAAGACGGGATGTTCCGCATGTTGAGGGTGATAGGTGGGTAAATATGCAAGTGTGCGGGTATTTAGGGGCGTTGTGAGAAATTACTAAAATACTATTAGTCGCGCCTTTTATTTGACATACGATTTTGAACAGTGTGTCGTTCAAGAACTATCCAACAAATTTATATCAAACTTTGCGAGAACGCAATAGTTCGCAAGAACTACGTACATCACTCATCTAGGAGATTCGGCGGCGGCGCCGTAGGAAATTAACAAGTGTTTGTTAATTCGGGTTCTCGAAGCTCGCGGGTGTACCTAGAATGCTTGCCGTTTCTGAACAGTGAGGTATGATGGAATAAAATTTGTACGATTAAAGCAATATTATCGAAAGCGCGCAGAAGGCAGTGGCGTCTTCGTATCGGCGAACACTACTTCACTGAAGTTATTGTTATTGTGCAAGACCGTACAGTAGTGCCGGTGTTTTGGTTCACATCAAGAGGGAATTAAATTTAATGGTCTGAAACGCAAATCAGACGTTCCGTTCTATATATACGTACCATGTAGAAGTGTTTTATTGCAATCAGAAAAACAACTGTCGCACAATATTCGGAGCCTTGTCGTAATGTGGGTTCGGAGTGCGGACGGGTTTGCAGTCGAAAACCACTTTTGAGGGTGCTGTTCCAAGCAAATTTTGCAATCGTCTTTTCTTTATAATTTAAGAGCAACTCATGCATGGTACACCGCTCATTTTACAGTCAACAAATCAGATACATAGGTATGTGCTAGACATTCGTGTTCTTGTCGGTAGGAACGTTGTCTTGCCTTCCAGATTTCATATTTCGGTCAAGGGCACAGAACTGCTTGCACCATGACAAATTGAGTGCCTCACAGTCAGGGAAGAACCTCTGCACTGGTCGCATGGCGTATTCTTATCGAGGAGCGTCCTGCGATGCCAGATGTCAAGTTCAACGGGTCAGTAAGCCGTCCGTTCACGAGCAGGCGAGGAGATACTTTTCAATACAGGATTGTGGGTTTATTCGCAGAGTCTCGGGCAAACCAAAGCGCCCCTTAACAGCTAAGAAGTAACGCATTGCACGGTGTCGCGGACTTTAGCGTGAACGAGCAAAACGAACCAACCTGAAATTTAATTTCTTGTGGCAGACGTAAACCTGACTAGTGTTCATAAACATTTATTTTCAAAAATTAAATTATGGGGTTTTACGTGCAAAAACCACGGTATATTTATGAGGCCCGCCGTAGTGGGGGACTCCGGAAATTTGGAGCACCTGGGGTTCTGTAACGTACACCTAAACCTAAGTAGATGGGTGTTCTAGCATTTCTCCCCGATCGAAATGCGGCCACCGTGGCCGGGATTTCATCTCGCGGCCTCGTGCTTACCATCACAACATCAACGCCACTAAGCAACCACGGCGGGTGTAATAAAAAAGTTCTTGCACTAGTAATGTTCATAAGTACAGGTACCAATAAATTGTAACCACGGATATTTTATTGACGAACTAATAAAATGACAATTTATGAGCAAAGAGCTCATGGCAAAAAGCCCTGACAAAGAAAAAAGTATTTCTTGATTTGACCCCCAGGCCTCTTCTTAGAGCCAAGAACGGAAATACCGGGTAGGTAAAGAACATTTTGTTTTAAAAAGCTGAAACACATTAGAGTGAAAGCCTCGCGTATGTACTACGGACTGTCGATGTGAACACTGCTTGTAAACGTAATATACGGTACTCGCACTGGTCCGTACTAAAACGAGTCGACTCGCACGTGTTGGATCACCAGCTGGCAGACCACGGGCTTGCCTAGACCTAACGCGCGACTGGCGGCTCTCGGGGATTGTCACGACGACGTTTCGTATCGGATTGGTACGGGCGTCCTCAATGGGCTGCTCATCGCGACACCACTATAGCGTCAACGTATCTGCCCTCCAGGCAGCGCATGCACCTAAGTTTCAGCTCTCCAGCGAGGCGTGTTCCTTGGTCGCGGCCTGCTCGAATGAGTAGCGCTCGCCAATCAGCCTTCTGCTCGCCCCACATAAGGTGTTCTGAGCATCAGATAATCAATACACTGCTCAGCCAACTCACGCAGTACTCGTGCTTTACTGTAGTTTCCATGTCCCCTAAGCTCGCGTTCAACCCGCGGAAAGTGCAGGCAACAAATGGAAATTAAGTTCTGCGGTTTGAGGTCCCAAAACCACGATCTGGTTATGAGGAAGACCGTAATGGGGGGTATGCCGGAATAATGTCCACCATCTGTGATTTATTTAACGCGACGCAATCCACCGTATACGAGCGTTTTTGCATTGTGTCCCTATCGGATTGCGGCCGCCGTGGCCGGGATTGAACCCGCGAGCTCAGAAGCGAGGCATCATGCCTACTTGGCTACCGCGGCCGCTTCAGGCGACAAAGTAAACCAATTATAAACTCTAACGTGAGAAATGTTTAACGAATAAAGAAAATATGCCGAATTTTAACGTCTTGCTTGGGTAGACATATCAAGGGCTCAAACGTTTTTACCATTTAGCCAGAAGTCAACTGTCAGTGCGCGACCATCTATTCCATAAGTGAAATGACCATCATTTCCCAGGTGGGCGTTCGAAAAAAAACCACTTTTTGGAAAGCCGATTGTTGAAACAAGTGAAACAGATTGGTGAAATTAGTAAATATTAACTCAACGATCCTAAGATAAGTACTGATTAACCTGACAAATATGAGCGGTGGCGTTAGCTGATAACTAGTGGTACACGAATGTTGACAATTGTCAATACAAGTATTTGCTAATGAAGTCATATTTAATTCATGAATTTACTATTTGATATTGTCAAACTCTCGTTCCTGCTCGAATATAAGGTATAACGACACTTATTGGAGGCCCGCGAAAGATGGTATTTTCTTTTCTTTTACTTTTTCTTTTATTCTACCCTCCAGACCGAAGTATTACAAGTGAGAACTGTTCCAAGTGATTGTATATGCTACCGGAAAGCCGGCGGTCGTTGCGCAGGTTTCTGGGCGAATGCATGGGGCACATAATTCGTTGTCAGTAATTTCCGTTGAATCAATAAGAATACCACATCTTTAAGCAGCTCGTATACGAATACGTTGTCTTAATTTAGGCAAATGAATTTATTATTTTGCCATTCTCATCATGTTTGCATCCTTTTAAAACAATGTGCGGTGTTCTTTCGGCACATGTCTCCTTCAGTAATACCTTTCCCTACATGAATCTGGTAACGTGTTGCCCCTTTGTTTCATTACTGTCATTGTCATCGTGCGACAGTTAACTTAAAGTTAGCTGGACCGGGTAACTCTTTGTAATTGTCGTCAAATTGCCTTAGTATTATCATGTTGCAATCTTTTCGGGCATATGGTGTCAAAGAAAATTATTGAATTCGTAGACAATCTTATCAGGTTTTAACGAAGCATTCGACTTTGTGCCTCACTACCGCTTAATATATAAACTCAGAAATTTCAAATTGTCAGATACATTACTATTCTGATACCAGAAATGACAGCCGGGCTAGTTGCTATTGATCTTAGACACAGCGTCACGAACATAAGAATAATCCTAGAGACATATTACATTAGCAAAAACAATACGAAGTGCGTCAGTCAGCCATCTATCTTCTTAAGCGATAAGAAGATTGCATTCTTCAAAAACACGCAAAAGCGGTAAACAGATTACGTTGAATTTAGTGTTTTCTTTTTTTGTTGTTTTCTCGGTTTCTTTCGCGCATGCGTATTCACGTTCGCGTTTACGTCGTGCTTAATAAATGCTCAATTGTGAGTCAGCGCCGTCCATGTCGGCTTCTCTGTAAAAATGGGTCGCGCTAATGTGTGCTTCACTGGAAAAACAAATTCAATGAGGAATAAGTATCCTGGATTACTGCATATTTAACCAGTCTAAAATAGTTCGTGCAAGTAGATGGGCAATACTCGGCCTGTCTTGCAGTAGCATCTGGGGTACCTCAGGGAAGCGTCCTGGGTCCCCTAATGTTCTTGTTGTATATCAATGATTAGTGACCAGTACTTAGGCAAAATGCATGTTTCTTTTTCTTCTGACATCTTTATCGTGCCTATTTAACATATAAGTACGAACTAGGTATGGGTCTAGAAATATTTTAGTGACACATTTATTGTGCCTATAGATGCCTATTTCAATGTCGGTTCTTTTATTGGAGTTCTAGAGCCTAAAAATTCCTGTTCCGTGTTTGTTTCCGAGCATTATTTTGTTTATAATGTTATCACTCGCTGGGAATTTGGCTGAAGGCAGCCAATTATCACCGCAAAGGCGCTGCTGGTGTGAAGGCTGTTATTAATAGCTTTGCAGCAGAAATGCCCAAACTGCGCAAAGCATACATACGTATACTCGAATGTCACTTAGCATACTTGTGCGACTACTTTACAGTCGGCATCATCGAGAAACTAGAATGCTCGGGCTCAACTCTGACCTGAATGTGGGGCTCACTTTGGGCGTTCAGGAAAACTTTGCCACCATAACCAATGGACCTGTTGCTGACAGAGTTTATTTGTTACTTCAATCGGTCTTGGATAGAAATCTCGGGTTTTCTGTATTGAAAAAAAGTCTCAATGATTCTGACCCGAGAACAGTCTATAATTTAAAAGGGCGTTAGCTCATTGAACGTTCTCAAGCCCAGGATCGGTGAATGTTGAGCATTCCTTTTCTGCACACAAACCAATTAATTACTGAGAAAAAAAAACGCGCAACATGAAACCCGAAAATCTTAAGATGATGCTTGATTGTCACGGCTTTCGCAACTTTCATCGTGGCATCTAGTAACACTAAATTTCAAATAAATGTTTTTATCTTCGCAACTTGCCTTATTCCATTTCATGGAAAAAATGAAGTGAATTTCACAAAGCAGGTTTAGTGGGCCGTGTTCACTAGAAAATCAAAATTTATTCTGGGATGCACAGCGGAAGTTCTTGTTGATTTACTGTAAACACGGGGCCTAAAGGACAGTATTAGCGCCCATATATAGCTTAACTGACAGCTTTGGCGCATTTTATATGCGCAAAAATCAGCATTTTTAGTGCCTAAATATTCTGTCTCTATTAATGAGATTGTAACAACTGTATATTTTCCTTCTAACGAACGTTTAATTGCTAACGATTCTGTTTTGTACCGCGAAATCTGAACCAGAAACGGTCAAGTTTAATTTGACGCCTCCTATAACATATACGGCTGATGCAAGACATGCGGCATGGCCATTAACGCCAAAAAAAGCTGTCTTCCTGCACATCAGGCGTAAAAAACAACCTTAACTTAACACTTGCACTCTCGGCAGTGCTTGCGTAGCGCACGAATGTAGGAAAGGAAGGACAGAGACGAGTAAGGAGTGCTAACTTCCAACAGAGCTTTATTTGTGGATGAGCATAATATACAGGGTGTTTCAGCGAACACTTAAAAAAAAACCTTTTTTAAGGTTGTCTGTGGCAGATAGCTCAATTCTAGTTGATGACCCGGTCGACTCTAAGCGGCGGACACTAATTGCACCAAAAATTGAAATGCGAAATTGACTAATCAACAAGAATCCCCTAATTAGCTTTCAAGTTAATTATATTATGACACATACTGCAATTTACAAATTCTAGCCGTGGATTTCGCAAGGCGGATCCACTTGGAACGAATTTTGAAGATGACACCAATTTCTAGATATAAATTCCCGAACTTTGGGGAGAAATACATTGGTGTTCCAGTTACTGGTGCGCTTCAGTGCGTGAAACGACTTTTTGTTAACAAATTAACTGGAACGTCAATGCATTTCTCCCCAAAGTTCGGGAATTTGTATCTAGAAACTGGTGTCATCTTCAAAATTCGTTCCAAGTGGATCCGCCTTGCGGACTCCACGGCTATGATTTCTAAATTGCAATATAGGCCATAATGTAATTAGGTAAAAACTTAATTACAGAATTTTTATTAATTATTCTATTTTGCATCTCAATTTTTCGTCCATGTATTGTCCGCCCCTTCGAGTACACAAGCTCACGAACTAGAATTGTGATATCTGCCACAGGCAACTTTTCAAGATTGTTGACAGTGTTCGCTGAAATACCCTGTATATGCGCGGCAAACAGGATAAGGGGGACACGCAGAACCAGCGCGTCACTCATAAGTCAAATCACTTCACGTGCCAACGATTGCCCTGCGCTCAGCAGGTAACCTCGCTCAAGTCGTGATAGAGCAATGCAAGGGGTGATTACGCAGAGGTCACCTAGATTGTGAATGTACTCCGCTTCTATTATTTCTCGGATTCACTGCGACCTATGCCTTTCCAATACGACGTACTGATGAAGGAGGGGGGTATATTTGCAATCCCGGCAATGAACGCCAAGATGCCCCTGCACCGTATTGTACATGCTGTTTCCCGTCTCTGTCCTGCCTTTCCTACATTCGTGCGCTACGCAAATACCGCCGTTATGAATCACGACCAACTCGCCTCTACTCTAATTGCAGTCACTGTTCATCAGATTTACAGAAACTTAGCGGTCACGAATGCTTGGGAGTTACCATCACTAATAACCTATCTTGGAGTATGCACATTTAAAAAATCTGCACGTTAGCTTTATGGAAACTGCGCTTACTAAGACACAAACTACACAACGCCCCCTCAAGCACTAGATTAATCACTTATAATAATATGATAAGTCCCATGCTTAAATACTAATGCGTCGTCTGGGGCACGATACTGTCGAGAGCATTAGCAAAATTAAACGAACGCAGGGAAAAGCCGCCAGAATAATTTGCTCCAAGTGTTCTCGGCATGATTCCCCGTCCCAACTAATCAAAGACAACGGTATCGAGTCATTCAAAGTGCGCAAAAAATATCTGTGATTTCACTTCCTATCCCTGCTCCTGACTAACAAGCTCGCTGTCAACCCCAAAGACTAGCTGTCACCACGAGTACCTAGACTAACACGACACACTAAGCCGCATTGACTAACACCATACTACGCAAGAACCGATACGTTTATCAACTCTTTCTTTCTTCCCGAGAACAACAACAGAATGTCACAGACTAAGATGTGCACCAAATATTCACGTTGTGTAACCAGTCTGAAATATGATCTATGTGTTCTTTATTTCGCCTACCCTGCTGCAATATAGTAATTTTTTTCTCTTTCCTAGCTTGCTTGGACCCATCTAGGGCATGCATTAGATAATAGACAAAGAAGTAATTAATTAATTAAATACTATGCTCATTATCATGGTCATGATTATCAGCCTATTTTATGTCCACTGCAGGATGAAGGCCTCTCTCTGCGATCTCCAATTACCCCTGTCCTGCGTAAACGGATCCCAACTAGCACCCGAAAATTTCCTAATTTAGTCGCACCACCTAGTCTTCTGCCGTCCTCTACTGCGCTTCCCTTCTCTTGGTACCCATTGTGTCACTCTAATGGTCCAATGGTTATCTAATCTGCGCATTACATGATCTGCCCAGCGCCAGTTTTTTCTCTTAATGTCAATTAGAATATCGTCTATACCCCTTTGCTGTCTGAGCCAAACCACTCTCTGACTTTCTGTCTCTTGAAAGTTATGCCTAGCATTCTTCGTTCCATCGCTCTTTGCGCCGTCCTTAACTTGTTCTCAAGCTTCTTTGTCAGTCTACAAGTCTCTGCCCCATATGTCAGCACCGGTAAAATGCACTGATTGTACACATTCCTTTTCAATGATAACGGTAAGCTTCCAGTCAAAAACTCACGATGTCTGCCGCATGAGATCCAACCCATTTTTATTCTTCTGTGAATTTCCTTCTCATGGTCAGGTTTCCATGTGATTAGTTAACCTAGGTAAACGTACTCCTTCGCAGACTCTAGAGGCTGACTTGCGATCCTGAACTCTTGTTTACTCGCCCGGTTATTAGTTATAATTAATAAATAAATTAAAATAAATAAGCAAATATGTAAATAATGTAGTTGTTTCTCATTTACAAAGCTCCTCAGTTTACGGAAGTCCTGTTTTGAACGACATTACATTAATGTATCAAATAATGTAATCAAGCCTCTTTCTACATCGAATACCCCGCCAACTTTATATTTCACATTGTTTAGAAAGGAGAACATGTTTGACGTTCGGTTCAATAATTTGAGAGCGCGTCCCTCTGATATTCACATACATGGTTAGGGTTCCCGCGCGCCCCGAATGTCCCGAGTTTTGCTGTATTTCTTTTTTTCTATTGAATTAGACAACATTAAATATATCAGATTTAATGTTTGCAATGCCTGCATTGCTCATTTTCCCATTCTCTTCTTTTGTGTGTGTCCGTGTTCTGTTGCATTGTCACAAACATAAAGGCGGTTTTGTGTTTGTTGTATTTCTAGTTCTGTTGCAGGCCCTAAGTGTTCACAGCACTTGTAACCCTATTTGTAGCGGTCTTATTCAGGCAACTATACTACGCCTTTCTCGTTTCAAATCGCGGCATGGTAGGACTAAGTACGTTTCTTCAACTTTGTGGCACATACAGGCTGGCGTCCTGGCACTGACAGGATCAGATATTTACTATGTTGAATCTGTGACTAGTGCTTCGTGCTCCAATAGTTATGTGTCTCAGTTTAACAGAACTTTGTTTGAAGCTGCTGTTATATATAACCGTGGCTGCATGTAGTCTGCGGTTGCATGGTACGTGAGAAACGACGGCAAGCCATGTGCAGCCTTCAGCCTCCTGTCTAAACACTTCCCAGCGGGTACACTATGGCATCTCGCTGCTTTGGCTAAATGGTCTTCTGGCCTGCGCTAAGAGCATACCTTTCGCATGCCTTAGTTCTTGAACATGATTTGGTGGCTGAGGACTGGATGAAATTAGGCACAGCCTTGGCTATTTCCACGCCGCACATGACTGTTGCACACGGGTTGCCTTGAGTCCATGCTTTGAACTATATGATTCTCGTATTGACATCTTTCAGTACACGGCTGGTGCTACTCCTAGGCTTCACGAACGAGGGTACTCGTAAATCTGATATCGCGCGATCCAACTTGAGCGACTACAAATGAGGCGTCGTCGAGAACCGAACCTCCTCAGGAGGATAACTTGACAGCAGCGGCTGCGAATGAAGCTGCCGCCATATATTTGCCGCCTCCGTTGTGTTCAAGGATCTATAGCCCTTTAGTTCATTCTTCAGATATTCAGGAAGCATATGGTATGACCAATACTCAGGCCACCGCACGAAACAGCGTCTTGCAAATCGCGACAACTGCACATGGTACGCATGTTGTTTGCTAATGTTTTAAATGATAGTCATAGAAGACAATTCCGTGACATAGGATGGGGACACACGCCTTTTCACCTATCAGTGATAAAAAACTGACTAATACAAAATAGGGAGAAATGTCACAACATAAGAAAATCAGGCTTAATGTGAACTGCAAAAGAGCGAACGAGGTCGCGCGCGATGCTGTGCGAGACCAACATTCCTATAGTACCAGCGCTTTCCCAGACGCTCTCCTTTCCCTGGAGCCACACGACTTACTAATTTAATTCTGCGCCCAAAAGGCGTGTTTACAAAGAAAGTTCAGAATGTCCATCTGATGTATGCGTTCGCGATATACTGTGCTTCAGGGTAAGCGAACTTTCTATGAAGGGTCCTGTGAATTTTTTTATTGCTGGTGTAAGAAACTTCTCGGAACTCCGCTTGCCTTCTGGTCACGTCGCCTTTTGTTCGTAAATAACAGGCTTAATGGATGTCTGGTGCTTATTTATGGAAGAAAGAAAGCATGATCGCTGCAATCTGCATTTAATACTTTTGATCAAGCTCTATAGAGGGTGTCCAGCTAAGTTTAGCCAGAGTTTAAAATATTTGAATGCCACGTATCTGGACCGAGCCAAGGTATGCTGTTTGCCGTCGCTTGGAGATACTCAAATTATTTTTTTCATTCCGCCTGATTAGATAATTACTCTTTATTAATCAACTTCTCGAATATTATAGATAGATGAAAAGTGTCAATGAGAAAATTGTAGAGCGACATGAAAAACTCCCGATACGCTTTCTGTTGCTCAACACGTGCTAAGTAAAAGTGTTTTTCCGAGCGTGAAAGAGGCCCGCAAATGCACGCAGAATTGTCGTGCGACTGGCCGCTTGAGGCACCTTGCGTGCATTCGCGGGCTCCTGGGGGCGCTTCTTGGGCCATGGCGGTGGAAAAGCGGAGCAAGCGGAAATCCTGAACGAAGCTCCAGGGATATTCGAAGGCACAGAGGACCAAGGGATCGAGAGCAACCTACACCACTTGCGAGGCTGCTGTTAAACCTCGACGCTTTGTTCAACAGGCCACGCGCTCAAGCGAATGACGCTGGCCATGACGATGAATATACAGGGTGTTTCAGCTAAGTTTAGCCAGTTTAAAACTATGCCGATGCACTCTGACACGACGCAACCTAATGCAGGTTGCTCACTTTTGTATGTAGTGGGTCACGCTATTTTTTGTATTCTGCTTAATTATATAATTAATTAAGATTAATTAACCAACTTCTGAAGCAACGAAGCTAGGAAAAAAATTCCAATTAGAATGTTGCAGAGCGTTTTGCCCAACGTCCGAATAAACAGTTTCTGCCTTTCTATCTATTAAGAGGAAGCTTTAGCTCGGGTGCTCCTATGTAAATACATGTAAAAGGAGAATTCGTTTTTCTCGTCAACCACTGAGCCAAATTTGACAAGGTTTGTTGCATTTGAAAGAAAACTTAAGATCTAATGACTGTTGGTTTTGAATTTTTTATTTCGGTCGCGAATCTTTTTATTAAAAATTGGAAAAAATCGAAAACCTTCAGAAAACAAAACTATCAAGTTTACAACCCTGGTAACTTAGCAATAAAAATGATACCACAATTGTGTTAATAGCCCCTAATAGTACATCTAAAGCGGACAAAATTGATATGGTACACATGAACCTAAAAAAATTGATTAGTATGGAAATACAGCTTTTGCAGAACCCTTGTTCACGGTGAAACAAATTTTCGTGAGAACAAATAAAATTTGTCCGCCTTCAATGATTTAATGGGTGGCGTTTAGAAAGCCATGATATCTGTTTTTGGTGTAGGGCGATTAAGTTGTAAACTTCGTGCTTCTATTTTTTTCAATCCTTCAAATTTTTGAAAATTTTGGTAACAAAATTGAAGCCCGAAATCGAAATTCTGCTTCCAACAGTCACTAGAATTTGACTTTCTCTCTCAAATGCAACAAATTTCATCAAAATGGGTCCAGGGGTTATCTCAGAAAAACGTTTTTGTGTTTTACATGTATTTGAATAGACCGCGTCGGAGTTGGGCCCGAGCTAAAGCTTCCTCTTGAGTATTAGTGTCTTTCCGCATACTGCGGATGCCCGCGAAATAAAAAATAAATACCACGTGGCATGCCCACTTTCGCGTCGTGATTGCAGCAGCGGTGGTGGGGTCGATATATCAATTTTTTTTTATTTTAAAAAGGCCTTTTTTTTCCTTTGGGGTTTTACGTGCCAAAACCACTTTCTGATTATGAGGCACATCGTAGTGGAGGACATCGGAATTTTCTACCATAGGGGTTCTTTAACGTGCACATAAATCTAAGTACACGTGTGTTTTCGCATTTCGCCCCCATCGAAATGTTGGCGCCGTAGCCGGGATTCGATCCCGCGCCCTCGTGCTGAGCAGCCCAACACCATAGCCACTCAGAAACCACAGCGGATTTGAAAAGGACATCTGAAGCATCATGTGTGTGAGAAAAAATTAATAGTTTTTTTATGGAACGAAACACGCTAACCACAACTAAAAGCTACCTCCTTCCCCTTGAAAGAAAGAACGCCATCGTACGCAAAAAAGAAAAAAATATCCCAATAATCCGCGACTAGAAAGCCGCTAAATTTAGCGGAAAACCGCTCGGCTAACATCAACGGAGAACGATGATTTTGATGGTAGGTGGACGTCTGACAATTTATATGGCTGCAGAATGGTAGCAGGGTCATATTTCTTTTTATTTTTTTGTGAAAACCCTCCACCCATTTTTTAACTAATTGACGTACGAACACCCCCACCATTACGACACCAGTGGCCGACGGCCAGCATACTCGCTAACTAGTTGTGAAAGGTGCCTTCTTGTTTACATTTTAAAGAAGCTGTTCACTCAGCGGCTTGCAACAGCAGAGCCGACAGCCTGTCGCCTAACGGCTGTTTGCACAAATGGGTCGGGAGACGTTGGCTGTGATTGGTGCTGGTGCTGAACGATGCTCTGACTTTCGCTTTTGCTTCGAAGGGGACATGCGAAACGGCGAAACTTGCTTTATGAAAAATTAGTAGATATTGAAGAAAGGCAGTTTTCTTACGCATATGCACAAGCCAGCATGTGAGGTTACAGCCGGAATGGTGACTCTATACATTTATTTTGGCTATCTATGTAAAACTGCACTTTTCTTTGCTGCTTCATAAATACCGTGACAAACTACCACCCCTTCTTACTGTTCTATGAATCTGGTTATTCGGTGGCCTTTGATGTGTGTCTTAACTTTCCGTGCTTAGGGAAGTCAGCGTCGCTATTAGGTTCTGAAAATATCCGGCATGCACAGCCAATTTTGGAAGAGGAGAAGCAGCTGCATGAGGTATAGTTACAAGCAAATACGTAAGATCAGCAAAAACTTCGGCGTTAAGTGAGACGCCTGAAGAAATGTCTCGTAAAAAAGAAGTTAGTTTTCGAATACTCGACGAAATTACTTTAGTGTTGATATCGTTCCCAGAAAAGTACAATGAAGACGCACTGATTACACTAATTACCGGGCGTGGACATCAATGAGTGGGTGGAAAGCCTACATTGTGAATGCGGCTAACCCCCGAAACACTGGAATGAACCCCATTTACTCGTACAAACTAGATTGGCGCGCCCTAGTCAGTATGATAGTGTGTATTGGTAAATAACCTTTGTTCGAGGGACCTCTATGTGCGCATGTCCAGACTTACAAGTAATCATATTCCTAATTCGAAAGCGTGCTTGTCTGCACTGTACATTCGCCCACCTAATGGTGGCATCGTCCCTCGTTCAAATAAAGACCAAGTGCTAGCTGTACATGCTGGTGCTTGTCTCTGGCACATAGTTTCCTCAATAGAGCCACGTTTACATTTAGCAGGCCATAACGTAAGCAAACTGTGCTTGTACACGCTGTTCGCAAAAATGGCTATGCCGCCATTAGTTTGGCAAATTGCCACGCAGAATGCTAGCCTGACAATTACGAAAACGATCTAGTCATAGCCTCTTGTGGTTTTACAGCCTGTTAAGGCGGCTAGTGGGTACTGAGGGTCGTGTTCTAATTTCGGCGCGGTAAGGTACTGAGCACGTGACATTAGAGGAAAGCGCTGCTGGTGTCACATGTACTTTACGTACGGAGCCTTTCTGACGTCATGAGCTTCCATCCTCCCTCTCATCTTTAAGACCTGTAACCCGCCTAATTCTGTAATTATTCGTAGAAGCAGGCGCGAAAACTACGGACGCAAGCAAAACGAAAACAACAACTAAAACCCCAACTATCAACTGAAATAAGGTTCAAGTTGTGGAAGTAAGCTACAAGCTGCAGAAAAGAAAAACATCACCAAAACAAGTTGCGTGCACGCGATTTAGCAAAAACAAACGTGGTTCTGAGCAAACATGCACATCGACTTGGCACAGAAAAGACACATAGCAATAACGGAAGCCAAATATGCTGGGCAGTGTCGACAGACATGAGAAGAATGGAAAAACGCTCAGAGCTCAACAGGGTGTCCCACGTAACTTTAGCCAAACTTTAAAAATATACGTAGCTGGACAGAACCAATGTAATGTTGTTTGCCGTCGCTTGTAGATACTCAGATTAACTTTCTCATCTTACCTAACTACATAATTAGTCCTAACTGATTAACTAACTTTTCAAATATTATAATTAGATGAAATGTGTCAATGAGAAAATTCTAGAGCAACATGAAAAACTCCCGATACAGCTTTCTGTTGCTCAATACGTGCTACATAAAAGCGTTTTTTCCGAGCGTGAAAGAAGCCCGTGAATACACACGAAGGGCCTCGAGCAGCCAGTCTATCGGCAATTTTGCGTGCATTAACGGGCTTCTTTCACACTCGAAACAACACTTTTATGTAGCACGTATTGGGCAACAGAAAGCTGTATCGGGAGTTTTTCATGTCACTCTACAATTTTCTCATTGACACTTTTCATCTGCTTACAGTATTTGAGAACTTGATTGATTAACATCCTGTATAAATGAATCAAGGAATGACTGGAAGCTCAGCGAGTTGTAAGTATTTATGAACCCGTCGTGGTAGCTTTGTGATTACGGCGTTGCGCTGCTGAGCCCGAGGACGCGTGATCGATCCCCGCCGCAGCAGCACCATTTCGATGGCAGCGAAATGCCAAAATGCTCATGTAATTAGATGGAAATGCACGGTAAAGAATCCCCGGTGGTCACAATTATCCGGTATTGCCCACTACCGGTTACCTCATAATCAAATCATGATTTTCACATGTAGTACCCCCGAATTTACTGTTATTACTAAGTGTAAAGTGCCAACTCGCGGCTACAATTCCTTGACCCTCCATGCATATTAGACTACCTGTTGCTGCACTTCCATGCGACACAACTTTACTGCGCGGCTTGTTGCTGGACCTCCATCCACCTTCGACTACGTGTTGGTGTACTGTCATGCGTCGCAACATTACTGTGCTGCTTCTGGCTGGACACTCCATGCACCTTCGACTACGTGTTGATTTCATTGTTTGGGCCTTATCTCTATCGCTCTTTCTGTGACCCAGACTAAAGAATGTAGGTAGTCAATACGGTATAAAGGATTATTTTTGCAGCTGGCTATAAAAGGAAGGTGTGCCTGCCTATCCAGAGATAGACCAGTTGAACGGAAATACATTTGGGATATAATAAGCTGGACACACCAGCAAATTTGTAGAATTCCGTACCAATTTTTTCGGCATCAATTCGGTATCAATTCGGCATCAAAGTTTAATTTTAGTTGCAGCGTCTTCGAATGTGGGCACACAAGTCGTTGCCTCTACCAGAGATTGAATATGCACCAAGCGGACCGTCGTGTGACTCTTTATTGCCCTGTCGCAACTGCACATGTCATCCCGTCATCGTCCGCGATAATCCAGTGGCTGTGGAGTTACGCTGTTGAGCCCAAAGTCGCGCGTTCTATGACGGCCGCGACGGCCGCATTTTGGTGGAGGCGGAATGCAAAAACGCCTTGTGTGGCGTGCATTACGTGCACGCTAAGGAACTCCAGGTGGTCATAATTAATCCTCAGTCGCCCATCACGCGTTTCTCATCATCAGATTGTGGTTCTTGCACGTAAAGTCCCAGCATTTAATTAAATTCGAAATTTTTTATCCCAAGTTTGCAGTTAGAGAAGTTTTATTCAGACGCAGGAATGAAGAAATGGGAGCGTCTTATTGTCGAGGCATGCCATATCAGTAATTGCGCTAGCCTAAGCCAGTCTTCAATTATTCTTCATAAAGAAGAATAGACGTAACTCAACTGTCATCCTGCACTTGAACCGTTGAACCCCCTTTTAATAGAAACCCTTCTTGCCCCTCCATCTTATATTTCGGCCCGCACTGACCACAGCCTTAAAATCAGGGTGCCATTGTGCCGTACAAACCGGTACAGCGACTCATTCATCCCTAGGACAAGCACGGACTGGAATCTCCTTCCCGCATCAATCGCACTCATCACCGACTCTACCAACTTCAAGACCGCTGTTCAGAATGCCTTTGGTTACTATTTTTGTTAATACTTTTTGTTTGTATTTTTACTGCATTATTTCTTCTTTTGACTCCACTCCTTTCTGTAACACCTTCGGGCCTTGAAAGTACGTGAAATAAATAAATAAATAAATAAATAAACAAATAAATAAATAAATAAATAAATAAATAAATAACCTGATATCTGTTGAGAGTGCATACGCGTGTACACGATAGACGGGTAGGAGCTGACTTCGCCAGAGCTTGTGGAGACATTTTTTCCCTTATTTGTTGCAACTTTCGCGACATTTCCAATGATCGTGAGCGTTTGCTTAAGTTGCGTGCTCCTCAGTCTCCTTTTTTGGGCTTGCATTTTCGAAGTATGAATGTTCACTAGTTCGCTCAGTTTTATATCGGTCTAAATGCTCTTTCTCTAATTGGTTCAACATTTTCTTCATATATACGCTCTAAATAATAGCAGTCTTGTCTTCCTCATCTTCCTTCAATTGCATAAAGTTCCAGTCGGGCTCCATGAAATCGAGTGACTTTGCCTTCTCTGTACTCTGGACGTCTTGATGACGACCTCGCTCCTGACGACAAGCCGCCGCGTTTCTGGGTCTGTGTGGAGGTTCGGTGAATGTCACGCTTTGTTTTGATGATGCTCTATGTGTACAGTACAAGTAACAGCAAACGACAAAAAGGGTGTCCAAGCGCGAGCGTTTGTGGTGACGGATAACGAGAGAGAATTATTCCAGAAACACCGAAGAGATACATTGCGCAGGCTGTCAAGGCTTTAACCCGCGTTTGAGCACGTTATATGGGTTACAGTGTGTACGTGGATGACCCGTGCAGTCATTCCTCTTGTATGCCATGATATGACACTCAGATAATGATTACATGATGCCGTGGACCATTGACAACTTGATTGCTTGTTAGTGCACTGTTGTCTTCGCTATGACGCGGTATATTTATGCTATTCAATAAAGTATATGGGAATGTTCTGAAAAATCGGTAGACCGATATGTAAGCCTCCTAAATTACGTTACAGTTGTACATTTTTCTAGTTTACCCTTGCATCCAAAGAATGCAAGGAAGAACAATAAAGTGCCTCCACTGTTTCACTTCAAGATTTTTAAGCTTCACGTTTTGTACATTGAGCAAAGAGAGCTGCTGCTAAATACGAATGATCCGCTTTAAGACGCAATGCCCAAAAGGCCAAACAGAACCCGCCTTTAACATTACATTGAATGTATCTTCGTTAGCAGAGGCACCGCCTATCAGCTCATGTGGATGATCAAGGGCATTTCCACGTGCTCCGTCTTCGTACTGGTACATCCAGGCAGTTCCCGCGTTGTCTTTTGTCTTTGCTTATGTAGTAATTTCTCTCACACGCCCTAGCGTCCCGCGAAGCGTCGGATATCAGGTTGCAGGGCGCTCTTGTCGCCCTATAGCCTTTAGCGTGTGCACGCCTCAGAATCCACAACCAGCGAGCACGTACGCCGCCGCTTCCTTTCTCCTTCGGCATAAACGCTTTTGGTGGATAGTCTGCGGACGACCAGCTAGATGCGCATGGACACGGAGTGCAGTGTAACATCGGCGCATACTCCCTGTGCGTGATCACACAGTCACAGGTATTGACTCTGATTAGAGCGACTGGCCTCGTTAGCGGTCCAAACACTGGTGGAGGCGATGCTGCGCCGCAATCACACGCCGGCCCTCGGCGTCCTGCCTGCTGCAGAACAATTGGCGCGAACAACGAGGGGAAGAAGAGGCCCTGCACGGAAGGCCCGTGGCGGCTCTCCGCACGTGAGCCGTGGGCCGCGAGCGAGACTATCGGCCACCGCAGGGGTCGAGCCGCACCGCCGAGCAGTCACGAAGAGCGAGTTTTGCGGGTCCGCTTCGCGGCTCATTAGTGCAGCGCGGATGGACTGGGCCGACGCTTTTTTTCTACGCAGACACATTCCTGGCCCGCTGCTGAGCTGGCAGAAAACGGGAGCGCACATGACGTCTCCCACGGACCGGTGCGCAATGGTTGCCGCTTTATCAGTGACTCTCAAAACGCTTTGTTGCGCTTTTCTTTTTTTTTCTTCTTGAAAAGTATGCGATGTTAATGCCGCCTTCGACACAAAGCAACCCGAAGCGCTCGCCCGCTGATTGAGTATGGTCGCACGCGATTGCTTGATCATTGTCGCCAGTGGCGTTGGAAATGTAGGGGTCGTTTTCTGTGCAGTAATTTCGATTTGGTGGCGATGACCACGGGGCAACGGCCCGGCGTTTCGTGATGTGAAGCGGGGGGCACCTCGAGCAGCCAATTTCAGAATGAGTCGTTTTCAAACAATCACAGGCGCACACTTTCTAATTGCGTCTGTCGCTGCAATTATGCAGACGGCTTGGTTGCCTCAACTGATCACTCGAGTGATGTATGCATGCGCAGACGCGAATGTATTGGAGTCATTACAATATCTAGGTTTCACTAAACTTTCCTGTAAGGAAGGAAATTACAAACTGCTTAATGAGCACAAATTAAGAAAACAAAGTAAAATTCTGGTCGTAGTAGCATACTTCATAAGATTACAATTTTTTCTTTGCACACCAGTATTTTCTTATCCCTTTCCAAGGGAAGTGCCCCCCGGCGACCGTCCGTTAGTGTGGCATTACTGGGCGTATCGTTCGGAAGTTACGAATGAGCGTGGGTACATTGAGCCATTAGAAGTATCTTGCTTCTGTGATAACGTTGTCGTTGAACTGCTCCCGTCGGTCAA
The DNA here is from genome assembly GCF_050947875.1 of Dermacentor variabilis. NCBI lineage: Eukaryota > Metazoa > Arthropoda > Arachnida > Ixodida > Ixodidae > Dermacentor > Dermacentor variabilis. The sequence continues at coordinate 239,590,558 of NC_134568.1, read as the reverse complement.
TACCAGAACTCAGACAATACTGAACAAAAATCAATGATAACGTGTGCGTGCGTGCGTGAGTGCGAGTGTGCGCGCGTGCGTGCGGGTGGGCACCCGCCTGTTAGAACGATAAGCTGCTTTGTCTACTTGAGTGACGGCATATATGAAGGAACCATAAATTTTAAGCCACCATCTGTATGGCGCTGAACTGCCCACTGAGTAATGTTTGTAATGTTGTAATGCTCCTACAGGTACAGAATTCTTCAGGTTATTTCATCAAAATATATTAGTCATTACTGTCTGTCGAAGCAGGTGTCCTTCACTGATTAGTGATGGCGACTCGACAGAAATTATACATAACTTTTATGTCCACTTATTGTGCACGACAAGCTTATTCCGAAGGCTACAGTGATAAGGCTTCCTTCAGCAAGAGCTCAAAATATCATTTAAAAACCTTTTTTCCAAACTGCTGCGCAATGTTACATGTTTAATTGCTGCGATCTCTTTTATAGTACGAAAGGGCGCTAATAACTATTGAGTCTTACCTAAAAAAATTAACTAGGAATCTGTAATTACGACACTATGTCGCATATTCGTCCAGGAAGTCAATGCATTTTTGACACCTGTCCCGCAGCTTTTTATGTCCCTGCCAATAAAATTATTCTGTCCGCTGTTGTAACCACTCATTTACACCATTAGTTGCCTCCAAAACACTCCCGAATCGTTGTTGTTGTTGATGATGATGGCATCTCCTTTGAAAAGGGACAGTAACACATGCGACCAACCTCATTCTTTAAAATGATCTGGTGCGTTGACATGTTTAACAATTACAGTGAAGCTGTATGTGGCTAGCCGATTCGTCCATCCGTCCGTCCGTCTGTCGGCCGCCTGTACACCGCTAACTCCTCCGGCGCAACCTCATGCGCATGCGCGAAAAAAAAAAGAGAGAGAAAGAGGTGCGCGATAAGCCAACACCGTATAGATAGCAGAAGACCTGTTTACTCCGATCCATGACGTCACGCTACCTGGCCCGAAATTACCATTGACAAGGCTGGCGTGATGAAAGCCACAGGTGACATAAAAATCACTGTTGCCTGCTCGGGAGCCCCCCCATTAGATTCTATGACAGTTGGGCAAGGTAACATGACGTCATGGATTGGAGTGAAAAGGCTGTGTGCTATCTAGGGGGTGTTGGATTAGCTGCGCCAGTAGTGACGTCGTTGCTCTCCGGCGCAGCCGAGCGCGCGCAGCAGTTTCTCTCCTGCTCCTAAGTGGGTAGGCCACGCGTCATACGTACTCCTTAGGAGCAGGCAACTTTCGATCAGCAACGCCGCGAGCAGAATCGGAAACGAGCTCGTCTATACCGTGCCGATGCTGCCCCCCGGGCACAAGAACAGGCTCGTGCAGCCGAGCGCAGGCAGCAACTGCGTACCGAGGATCCGGCAGCCTACCAAGCCGTCGTTTAGCGAACCGTCAGGATTAACCCAGTGATAAACATCGGGGCCACATGTTTCAGCTTCACTGGTTAACCATCTGTACGGAGTGCTTGGGCGGTGATTTTCTTTAATGTTCTAAGCTACAATATTCGCATTTGCATGTTGACTTCATCGCGTGTTATCCCATCTTTGCGCCAGCGTTCTTCCAGCCTTCTTTTACTTGTTTCTGGAGGCAGCTTCCATTTATGTTTCTTCTGCTATCCTTAAGAGGAAGTTTTAGCTCTGGGGCTCGTATCCAAATACGTGGAAACAGAGAAATCGTTTTTCTCGGCAATAACAGCACCGAATTCGATGAGGTTTGTAGCATTTAAAAGGAAAAGTTAAAACCTAGTGACTCTTGGAAATGAAACTTTTGATTAAGGTGTGAATTGTTTTAATAAAATGTTTTAAAATTTCAAAATTTCGGTAAGGGAACTATCACCTTTACAACTTCATAACTCAGTAATGAAAAAATTCTAGCAATGAAAAACATTTCTATCTGCTGCACCTTATAACACATCTAAAGGAGACAAAGCTGATCTTTTATACAGTGCTATGAAATTGCCGCTATTATGTGAGAAAAATTTTTGCAAAACACTCCCAAATATTGTAACAAAATCACGTAAGCTGTAAACTCATATATAAAATTTGTCCGCTTTAGATGCTCTAACATATTCAATTTGCAGGACTGAGATGTCTGTTTTTGGAGCAGAGTTACCCATTTGTAAGTACAGTGCTTCTATTTTTCTGAAAGAAACAATTTTTCTCAAATATTTCTAAAACATTCCAGACCCTAAATAAAAAATCCGCCGCTTCAAACAGTCACTACAATTTAACTTTCTCTCACAAATGCAGCAATTTCAATAGAAATTGTCCTAGGGGTTGTTTCATTTAAACGTTTCATCGTTTTATGTGTGTCTGAATAGGTGACATCGGAGTTGGCCCCGAGCTAAAGCTTTCTCTGAAAACCTATCGCCTTGGTTAAGACTACTGATTCCGCATTTATCGTTGTATCAGTACTCTGACATTCTAATCTAGTACGCTCAATGATTTCTAAACAATTTCCATACCGTATGCACGTATCCTCTTCACCTTAAAATTTTCACCCCAGAACACCTGTTCCTGCAGTGCCTCATCTGATTTCGAACAGTAATGCACTGCCATTTGAACTATCATAAAGCTTTTCAAATAGCTTCGTAAGGCAACCCAAGAAAAAGGAAATGAATTGCATCTGTATATTCACTTGATCTTAAAATAAAGCTTTCACTCGTACAACATATATGAGCTGGAAAATTGGCTGAACATGTCCTTCCATCCGTTCATTCGGAATAATTTCGAAGAGCTGTTCATAAAAGAAAACGAATGGGAAGTGGTACGGAAAATCTATCCAGCATTCATTGGGCTTCAAATCGAGCGCTCTAAGCCCTCTAACCGCTCTAACCACTGCTCCATGTCGGCCTTCCACTTAGATGAACAGTTATAAGTAAGAAAATGGGCTCACCGTGTCCATTCCCGGGTGAGTAGATTCCCGGTGCCGGGCAGAACGATACGCAATAGAAAAGCGCGGCGTTAGGCACAGAGAGTGTTAAACCATGGAGGGCAAATAAAGCTTACCTAGGGCAAAGTGAGTAAAAAACGAAAGTGTCCTGAAATTCCTTCTGTGTGCAATTATGTAAAGAGAGGATGTTTTGTGGGATAGAGAGAAAATTCTCTGCTATAGCGCTGAATCATAACGAACATGTTGTATGTTTGAAACCTAACTCGGCAAATGTGTTATGACCTGAGATCCGAGTTGGGCAGCGGCGGGCGTGCAGTTCAGGAGGCGTTTCGCAAAATACAAGTTCAACGTCGCGTGCGATGAACGTGAAGCCTTCTCCTATGGGTTCATCTGCTTAAGATCACATGGTAGTCTAAACTTTATCGCTGTTCGTGTTATTAGTCTTTCTATTACTAAAGAAAAACTAAGAGTCTTTGGAACCTGTCGCCTTTTTCTTTTTTTCCTTGTGACCATTACTAACAAATGCGCTTGTTTCTCTGTTCACCAATAATAATAAACTTGTAGTGCATAGGCATCGTATTTGCTAAATTTCTTTTTTTGCCTCAGGACAAAGCTGAATGACGAAATGCTATTGCACTCACGGGCGCCATTCATCGCGGGATAGTGAATGGCCTGTATGGCCTTTTGGCAGACCGCCGTTTTGAACGACTCACGCCAAGGTTAGCGCAAAATTTCATCTGCCAATTGAGCAGGCTGCGCCACTTTGGGAACACCATCCTAGACTATAGATAAGTATTCACAATAGCGTGCAAGCTATTCTGAGCATTACTGTCGCGTTGAGTTCCGGCTCTGAATGTAGCGCGTCCGTCCCGTACGCAGCTATTTTTATTGTTCCGTGACATCAAAGAATAGTCGGTTATATTCAGTACAACCTATGGTAATGACAATGCACAACCTTCCAGGGCAATCCAACCGCCGGCAATTACGTTTAAGGGCTCGGAACATGCGATAAACCGTAACCACAGAAGCATGCTGCATCAGCTTGCTACGTACGTGCGTTCTTCCACGTCTGTATTTGCGGCTGAAGTTTCACATGCGATTTTAGAGAAACCCTTATATACGCAGAGTACAGCATCAATAGCGTGCGCAGCCCATCTCGCATGGTCATGTGCGTGAATTCACATATCCTTGAGGATCAGTGATTACTACAAATAAGTAATATAACCTTGGAGACTGTTCGTCTCGGGCTCTAAGGATTTCTCCTACATTCCTGCTAAGTTGCTAGACATACAATTGTTTGCCTACTATGTTATCAACGTAAGTATATCAGGTCAATAGCAATGATTTAAGCACTGGATCACAACGGCTTTACGAACCACTGATTACGCCTCCTAAAATACAATCAGAAATAGCACTGGACGCAACGAAGTGACACCAAGGATGATGGTGTTGTAAACGCGAAGGTATACAGGTAAAAAGTTTCTGGTAGTTCCACTCCCTTGGTACCGTTATTGCGCTATCCAGCTTCTCGTCTTTTGGCTAAGGCGGCTGTCCCAATTTTCATTGCTCGAAGCCGCGCTTTATTTGGAGCCATCTCTGTGGTGTTATACAACGCGCCAACCCAGAGTGCCAATGTAACACACTTTACTAAGGAGCGTTTCATCTGCGGCTTACCGAGCGCAAGTGGGCTATCAACACGGTGCCGATGACGTCATCACTTACGCAACCAATCAATCAGCGCCGTGTTCTACACTAACCCTTCTCCTTTCGTTCTCACCCCTCTCACAGTCTCCTCTGAAGTTCTCCTTTTCTCTACCTACCGCCTGTACGCATTCCGCCTCCTTATCACAGGCGAACAAGTACGCCATCCAAACCCTTCCAATTTTGTAAAGAAAGCCTGGCTTTAGTAGTGGAACGGCAGCTGGCTGGTCGCCCTCGCCCTGTATGATGAACGCGGTGAGAAAAGTGCGAAAAGTCAGCACAAGCAGACTTAGCACGACCGTCTCCTCGGCTTTTCTGGTGACTGCCGCCACAGTGCCGCTCTCTTTTTCAGCTCTCAGTGCTAGCAATTGCCGACTAGCTGCATGGACTGCGTGGGCGCATCCCCGCGACGAATACGATGAGAAGACAGATTTAGCTTTGCGTGATACGTGATAAGTTTTCAGTGGCATGTTAGGCACTCTGCGAATGCGACGTCTCTCCTCGCAACCGCGCAAGACATGTCTAGAGATCATGTTTTTAGCATACCATCATCATGTAGTGTTCAGAGTGTAGAATATAATTCAATGATGCAATCAAGACTTAGGCTCACTAACTCTATTGCTGTGGCGCGATCTGCTAGGTCGGAAACAAAACACTTTCCTGACTCGGTGCTTCGGAGCCGTAGTTCAGGGCCTATTAGGGTCAAAATAAATATCTGATCTGAATAATAACGATAAAACATCGCTAATAATTTGTCCTCTGCATAAAATCGGACTAAGCGCTGGCTTATTTTCACCATTGATTTGTTACTGTCCTGACAAAGAGCAAGTAGCAACGGCGAATCGGGATCAAAGCGGACGGTCCGAGTTAGCGTCGTACGGGCTGGTCTGGGCGCTGCCGCGTTGTTACGCAGCCCCGGTAATATGCGCGTTAGTCAGCGGTATAAAGGCCTCTTCACATGCTATGACCGTCACGAACAAAATTGCCGCAGTCGATGCGATTTTCGGTGAGCTCCATGGAGGAAGGAAATAACTGAGGAGAGGTCCTACTCAGTCCGCGCGCTAGTAGGAAAGTGTGGAGTGGTATGAAGTGGAAAAGTGTGGAGTGGAGTTGTGTCATGTAGTATTTTTCCATGTGGCGGCCATGTTATCGAGCAACAACGTCGATTTGCTATGGTGGTGTGTGCTCCTGTCTGTGCTGCTCCTTAGGTTTCGTACCGTGACAAAGGCGTCGTTTGGGCAGATTTGCGTTAGTCTGTATATTTTGTGCAGCCGTGTTAACGACACCATGTTCTTTCGGCTGTTGTTGTGGCCAGATGGGGCTCTAATATGTAAATAGCGTGAAACGAGATCGCATACAACGCATACAATTTTATAAATAGCACGTTCTATCAGAAACAAATAGCAGGAATTTTTTTCTTGGAATACGTACCGATATGCGTGTATACGTTTCCACAGGATTGTACAAGGAATTGACGCATTCACTTGGCATTTGCCAGCCACCATGCCGTATAATTTGCATGCATGAGTGTAGGTGGTACCATTGTTGACCAAAACCTCGTCTCTGCGCGTCTGTGTGTGTTGCTCAACCAGCATGCCATAATAACTGCAAATCACTAAGTCACTTAGGTCAGAACACAAACACGAGGCACGTACAACATCGACGAGAGCCCCCCCCCCCTCCCCCCAAGGGCAAACTTATATAAATAAACTTCCCTCTTCAATCGATTTTGTTCCTACGCTGATGCCTAATATTAGACCCGGCACAATAAGAACAAAATACGTCATTAATCTTTCCGGCCGGCAGAAATTGATCAACAAGGACATTTGGCGAAGGCGAATCCACGTTGTCCGCATGCAAGAAGTTTTGATGCGCAGTCGTATCAGCCGATTCACTTCCGCTGCAAGGGGACACTACTGGTATGCCACGAGTTGTTGAAGCATGCGAGTAGGGCTCTTCTGGCCTCTTGGCCAAGATGTCCTAAATTGGCATATGGAAAGCCGTGGGGTCCTGGAGAGAATTATCAATATGGCATATCACCCAATTGCTCTGGCAAGCTGCATCGGAAGGAGAAGATAGTGCTCGCATGTGTGGAATGGTATCTCAAGCTAAACATCGCCTACCCTGCCTTCATGGCAGGCTTTGGTCGGGCCGTTTCTTTATTAACAATGTTATTTGCCTCACAACATTTGTCTAACAAGAGAAAATTTACAAGCTCACATCAGTTGCGATCTTTCTCTATGTAAAGACGCATATGACAATGTTGCCCATTACGCCATCTTCAACTCTCTCAAGGCAATCGGAATTGGCGCCCGTATGTTAGAATTATTACAGGACTCTATAAACCGCCCGGCTTTTTTCTTCAAACTCGAGAGGGTCCAACACCTGCACAACACTCGTACCGCGGCGCGCGTCAGGCAGGAATATTACGCTCCACTTTCTTCGGTGTTACGCCCATCGATCTCTCTGATTTTTAACCAAAGACAGTCTGCCTATCCATATATGCAGATGACATTCGCTTGTCGACTTCCGGAGTTAGTCACCTTTATATGCGTACGCGACTGCAGCGGATAGCTACCCAACTGCAAACACAAGGCTTGATGGTATAATCACCGAAAAATGACCGTTGCCTTCTCATGCAAATTCATGACAGCATACTCGGTCTGCATTAATGGACAGACTGTGATTTATCAAATGACTCATGAATTTTTATTATAATAATCAATAGGAACCTTTCGTGGATTCCCTATTGCGCATATAAAAAGAAACTTGTTTATTGTGCAGTTATTAGTGTACAGCCTTCCAGTGTTGTCTAATGCCTACAAGCCCAATGTTAGCCCATTAGGGGAACTGGGGCTCTTCCCTTCACAAAGACTTCGACTTACATTTTCAGCGCCTCATTTTCGGACAGTCCACTCAGTATTACGTCTTCTATCAGGATATATACTGGCTGAGCGATCTTTATCTACCTTGTGGTGTCTCTAACAGCCAATATTTCTTACTGCTGCAAGGTCAACTAAGAAGGCCGATCCCCCAAGAACAGTTTTAAAGTAAACCAATATTATTGAATAAGGCATATGATGACCGGATGCACATCTATACTGATGGGTTGGTCTCAACAGGTCTCAACCAGCTCAACAGGTGGCGTTGTCATTGCTGCAATGCTAATCAAAATTAAATTTAGGTTGTCGAATATATCAGCACCTATGGCGGCCGAGCTTACTGCCCTGGGTTCTGCTATATTATACGTCCTATACAATAGCGACCTCACAAATGGGTCATATCTTGCGACTGAAAGGCAGCCTTCCAGAGTTTGATGTTTGGCCTACGCCACAGGAGTCATGAGCAATTGGTACAGCAGATGAGAAATGACGACCATCAAGCTCTGAAAAGGAGACCACATAATATTTTAGTGCTACCAGGAGATACCGGTATTACTTATGACCACGCAGATGAGGCTGCCCATCCCGCTTATAAAAGAACCCGACCAGTCGCGATCTCCTATTGAGAACAGCCGGTGCAACTAAACTTTGCGCGCACTTTTTGGTCGTCTTGTAGTTCATCGAAGCGTCGCCAATACATAAACTGGATCCTTCTTTCAAGCTGTAACTGCCGTCACAAATTTTACGCTCCGATGCAGCATTGTTATGCCGTCTCTGGACTGGGGTTGCATTAAAAAAAACTTTATCGTTACGCATTGGAATGGGTGACCCATCTGTGCGACCCCCGCGAAACTGAAGAAACTACTGAACACGTTCTGTGCTTTTCTTCCCGTTTTCACTTACAGCACCGCCCTCTCCGGGCAGCATTGTGCTGGTTGGACTCAATGCTGTTTTTAGAAGCGAAGATAATTGGACCGAAGCCGTCCGCGTTGCTGGCCGAAAGCGACGAGGGCGTTGCTACAGTACCTGATATTGACTGGCCTATGCGACCGTTTATACAGACTTAGTGTGCACCTGCCGGGATCTATACTCATATGAGTGATGACGTAGGCACGGCTAATCAGTTTAAATTTGACAGCAAGCATTTTACGAGTTGTAGACGTGTTGCAGTCCAAAAGATATATGCTGGAGCTGCATGTATATCTCTTTAGCGTCTGCTTCCTCAGCAGATAGGACGTGCTGCGGCTCCATAGCCACGCACCTACAAATAAATCCTCGCAACACACGCGTAGACGCAACTGTTCTCAGTACTCACGCGACCTATTAGGCGAGGAAACGACGACTAACTCCAAACTTTGGGAAAGAGAGAAAGAAAACTTTGGTTTAAGAAATTTGTCTTCTTATATACTAAGAACATCTATCGGAAGACAACTAAGAACCTTTTCATATATACCCATTGCGTCACCGTAGCACATTGATTATGGATGATTGGCCGAGAATTGGCACATAGCCAATGACACGTACCCAAAGACCAAAGTTGTCTACTTATAACAAGAGAGCAACCAGCACATAACTAGTGACCCCGGTTGTCTATACATATATTTAAATATGTCCGGCGAGGAAACGACGAACGCTGTTGCTTAGTGGCTATGGTGTTGGGCTGCTAAGCACGAGGTCACGGTATCGAATTAAGACCATGGCGGCCGCAGTTGGATGGGGGCGAAATGCGTAAAAGCCCGTGTACTTAGCTTTAGGTGCATTAAAGAAGCCCAGGTGGTCGAGATTTCCGGAGTCCTCTACTACGGCGTCCCTCATAATCAGAAAGTGGTGTTGGTACGTAAAACACCATAATTTTATTTACTACACTGCTTCCCAGTCCGACCTTTAGTCTGCCTTCTATGACCGTTTCGTTCTGCCTGCGTTACAACAATCTACAGGATGACCTAGCCACAAGTTCATGTAGCTACCCTCACCATGCAGTATTCAGAATTCGGCTGCCACGAAGTCGTCGTGTCAGCCCAACAAGATCCTCGCGCTACCCGTGCTCGGCGTCAGCTTCTGGAGAAATGATGTGTGCATATTGCTCGTGATGGCGCATATGCGGTGCCTGCTCCTAGCCATATTCTTGCGTCAAACGCAACAACAAGCACCAACCCGAAGCCCACAGGGCCCCTGAACGAAGCCGCAAATGATGTGTGATTACTGAATGTGGAATGAAAATTCTGTTGTCAAATTCAACCTTAGCGCTAGCCTGGTTCGTCCATCGCCGTGGGTGTGCTGTGAATATATATATGGGAGTCCTCTCGAAATATTTCTAAAGGCGCCAAAGCCGACGCATCAAATAGTTTGAGCAGTTACCGTCACTTTTGTAGAAACCTACGTTGTAACATGGCATTCCAAAAGACACGCTTCTCGTCCACTTTGTTATGCCTGTGTCTCGCGCTGGTAGTATACTCTGAACTTCTAACAAGACGACCATATCAATACTCGCTATCTATAATGCAGGATCGTAGGCCCACAGCAGGTGCAATTGCCGTAGGGTTTTTCAGCTTTCCGCTCAGCCTCGTACGCCGCTCACGGTTAGCCTGTTTTGGGGAAATAAATATTATTATATTACTAATGTTAATAGATATTATAGTTTCTTCACTGTAATTTATAGCAATCATCCAGAATTCTTACGCTAGTCATGCATTTATGCTTAAGCTAGTCATGCATTAGATCAACATTCTTATGACATGCTTATGGGATGTATTTCAAACTAGATTGCTTAGCCAGAGAAAGTACAAATGAAAGTCTCAATGTTTATTCCAATTTGGTATTCCTAAACAGATTATATTGGCAGAATTTTATGCCTGCTTACATTACCTGCCACTCGATGTTCAGAGCTGAAAAAACTGATTCCTTTTCTTGCTGTCAGAAAGCTGCTTTAATTTCGACAGCAAGCTATAATTATTCAGTTCGAAAGTGTTAAGCAATGGCTATATCTCTAAGTTTATCAATGCGTTTTTGTTCCACAAACACAATTAAGTTTTCTTTCTCCCTCTCATTGACAGCCATGGAATGAAACTGTTCACTTTCGTAATTATCAGGTTGCAAACATTCTAGAGTGTGTCCTGAGCATTTGTCTGCATCCTATACTATGCATGTTTGTATCAAATCCTGGTGTTGCAATCGCAGTGATTTACGCATATTTTTATATTGCCACAAACAAATTTATTGAACTTTGTTTTCAAATCTACAACGTGGCCATGCAGTGACAACGACATTAATAAGCAAAAAAAAACTTGCAGATTCAGTGTACGCGTTGGAACCTATGCGGAGTTAAGTTTTTGTCAAGTGGTCGATTAAACGCTGTTAAAGTAACTGCGATATATACAATTTGTCTTATTTTCAACAATCCAACATGTTATCTTTTGCAAGGTTTGCTTATGCACTGCATAGGTCAAACCTTAATGTCATGTAATCTTTATGCACTACACTGTTCACAAGCTATACCGAAATACAAACGGCAGTTAATGTGGATGCACACTGCGAGACATCAACACAGTGACGTTTGTTGAGCAAGGAATGGTGCGAGGTATATGCAGATGAATGAATTACATGTGCTTATGTACTTATTTATTTATATACCTCGCAGACTGCAAGGTTGGAGTATTAGGTGAGGGGGAATAAAAATGTAGTTACAAAAGGAAGGGCACAACATTAAGAAAAAACCAGCAAAAAAGCAGCACCAATACAATGCACCAACTAGCCCAACGTGTTTTACTGGCACAACATTATAGAATACTTAAACAATAACAGAAAAAATTACTGCCCATGCACCCTGTACAGATGGTAAACCAGTGAAGCTGAAATGTGCGGCCCCAGTGTTTATCACTGTTTAATTACGACGGTTTATTCAAGACTTTCTATATAATTCGTTGTCTGTGTTTCTTAATGAGGTTTCGCACACGTTTGGCTTGGGTTTATCACATTGTTTATTTGTAATGCCACACATCGCGCTTCGCATAACCACCATCACGAAGGGTGCAATGAATGGTTCACTGTATTAATCCAGCTGGTTCATCAGTCTTTCTGAATTATGTTACGCATTTGTGTTATGTAATGCGTTAATCATAGTATTTATGACTCGGTTATGCACTGTAGTTACCAAGTGACACACCGGGGCTGCACATTTCATTTAATTAAATACAGGGACACATTTTTGAACCTATTGGGAAGTCGGAGAGACAGTGCTGCACGCGCGCTCTGCTGCGAAATAGAAACGACATTACTATCGGTATAGCCAATGGCCCATCACACTTTTGCTGCGAGATAATTGGGACATCGTGATCTTGTCTTAACCCCGTCCCCCTTTGTGTCCCTTCCCTGCAATAATACATAGATGAATGTATATGTTTTAAATGCATAAGCATTTCTATGTCTACCCAACAAGAAATTTCTCCTTTTGTCATGTAAGACGAATGCGATGGCTCACACCCCCCTAAACAATGGCTCATACCTCCCCCCCCCCTAGGGTTTTTGTGATCGGACCATGAGTGTTTCGCCTAGGCATATACAGCTTCACTGTAAAAAGAATGAGCACCTTTCTGCTAGAGACCAAGACGATCATGAGCCGTACTAACAAATGAAAGTTTATTGAACACGCCGAGTAAATACTGGTTGACAAGCAATAAATCGAAGTTACACAAAAAGCAGAAGCAAAAACTGATGTGTGTCCACACAGATCCCAACAGGAAACGCATCCATCTCTGAAAGTGTAACAGAGGCCATGCTTACACAAGGTTCTCCCAGTGTCTTTGCATCTACAGCTTCTTTAATTTCTGTAGGCAGCCGATCTCCACAGAATGCTAGCTTCTTCCTCTACAATGTACTCTCGACATCTGAGCGTGCATTGTAGAGGAAGAAGCTAGCATTCTGTGCAGATCGGCTGCCTAGAGAAATTATGGACGCTGTAGATCGAAAAACGCTGGGAGAATCTTGTCAGCATGGCCTCTATTAGAAATGGATTCATTTCCTATCAGGAAACACACATTCATTTTTGCTTCTCCTTTTTGTGCATGTTCGGTTTATTCCTTGCCAGCCAGCATTTACTTGGCGTGTACATTAAACTTTTGGTTGGTAGATCTCAGTTTTCTTGTTCGTCCTATGTGTTCTCTGGTGCAGTTTGCAGCCAGGCTACTCTTTATTTTTTTAGGTTGCAACAATTCACTTTAGTGGCCCTTATGATGCTTCTGTGTACCGTATAAAATCTTTTATTTGGCCAATGTAGCAAGAATGTATATTGTGAAGCAGTAAGAACAGGGTACGCTAAATTCTAATTAAAAGGTTTATTGTGAAAATGTAGTGGTTCATAAAGGTTACCAGAAAGTAGTGCAGCAATAAAACCTGATAAAAACTGGTGCTTGATGAAACCAAACATAAAAACGGGAAAGGGAGAAAATACATATAAATATACAAGTCCAGGGGAAAAAACATTGTGATCACCAAGTGCGCATGTGGCTACCTTCCAAGCAACTCTTTTTTCCCCTATGGCATGGAACTGAAAGAGTGTGCTTGCATAAGCAAGCTGTCAGCTTGTCTATTGGAATAAGAACAGTCTTTCTTGAAAGATGCTGGCATGCAGGATTGGCAATTGTAATAATTTTTAGCCTGCACTTGGAATTTTTCTGCATTTTATTTCTGTAGCACCATTATTTATGTTTGGCTGCATCAAACACCAATTTTTACCTAGCCTTCAAAGATGTCTTCTTTTTCCTGGTAATTTGTATAACGCGCCAATTGATACCGTAGAATACCTTGGACACAAGTACAGCATCTGCGACTTTCCATAGCATCCACTCATCCACCCCCCCATGATTTCAAGATTATTCTTTTCACCAGGTGTAGAATTTGCGTCCACGCATGGCATAATTGTTTCACCCACGTGCTGGCACTGCCGTCATGGTCTTACACTAGCTGAGGATTTGTGGAATGTTGACTTGCGGGTATATTTGTCCAGCTATGTGGAGCACAATGTGCAATCGGGGGTAGTTCTTGATTTTAGTCTTTTTTCCAATGTCGATGTAAGCCTTCTTATCAGAAAGCCAGAGGCCAGACTGGCCAAGAAAGTCTGCAATGTTGTCGACAGCTTGTTGTGTCATTCTTGATTTCTGTATAAGATAGCTTTCACATCGACTGTAGTACACCATAGGCTGTAGTACTTCTTGTAGAATGCCTGTGTTGTTGGTGTAGGTGGGCCAAATGTACCTCCAACTCTCAGCTGGAATTTTCTGTCTTTCAAAAAGTTACTGTTTAACTTAAGTGCTCTACCAGAAGTTTTTTTGCTCATCGTTCTTCTTATAAGAGTAGCATGAAGTACTGCTGTTAAAAGCCTCTTCACTCTCTTCATTCTTTCATAAGCGGTATTACACAATGCCCTGCAATAAAGTGTCTGCTGCTTATGGCCCACTCATATCTGCCAGAAGGGACAACTCTCGAAAAAGGTTTTCTTTGTGCTCTGTGTGCGACGTAGTATGAGCATTCATGTCTTGACATTTATACATCTGTTGAACCAGCTTCCTGACGGAGTACTTGCTATACCTGATTATGCTTATTTGTTCAGTGGTCTTGAACAATACATATTGATGCAATGAATGTTTACACACTCGAATTATCACGAAAGATGGTTGTTTTACAAGTGTGTCCTTTGCTTTCGATTGGTGTTAGATTTTTCATAAGCATGCCCCCCTATATAATAATAGTTGGAAGTTTAAGGGCTTTTTTTACCTATGACTGCCATCGAAATGCGACTTCCATGGCTGGCAATTCAACCGCTCGCCTTGTGTTAGCAGCAGAATGCTATAGCCACAGTGGCAGGTGAATAAATTGATGAACAATATTTTTGGCTATGGTTTTTTTTCTTGCCTGTTTACGTAGGTAAAAATTGGAATAAGTTTGTCATTGCAAAAAAAGCAGCTTATGGTACTTTATTGAATATACCACATGTTGCGTATAGTTGATATGCAGAAATTTGTTCTAAAATCCCCGGGTGATACGTTCTTGCAAGTAGAATGGTATTTCATTACTTATAAAGATAGTAATCACAGCGCATATCGTTATATGGGTTCACACATTAATATATGTGATCACAAACTTCTTAGAAACTGTTATTGGAAACATTTAAGGCATGAATGTTTCTGCATACTTGATCGGCTGTGAACGTGAAAGAACTGCTTGTACTTAAAAGATTCAAAATTTAACAGGAATGGGATGCAATCGGCTCACTTCACTGCACAGTTTTGATTTACTTTTCTTTAACGAGTCGTTTTCTACTGTTTTATCCCCACAAGAACAGGCTGTTTGGCTGCTTTTCGCATTGCTGCACGAGGTTTACATGACGGTGCAGGAGGGTACGTTGTCACTGTGCCACTATAGCAAGCAAATAATTTACTTAATTTACTAGCTGTATAGTTAATTACCTTTCAACGCAAATGTTAATACAGGTGCAGTAAGGATACAAAGTCCGCGACCTATTCAATCTTTATTGGTTTCTGTGCAAGAAAAAAAATTCTCCAGAGAAGAGGTTCAACTTAATGTAATATTCGAAAAGAAATTAACGACGCTGTTTATTCAAGCCACGGATTTAATGCTATCGTAGAAAATTCATTACGATAGCCTACACGCTTGCTCTGTCAAAATTAATAAGTCAGGTAAGATAACCAAGATGCATCGGGAAATTCACGCCTGAAAACCGACAATAAAATGCAACTGAACAGTACCGCGTTTAGCAGAACGTTGAAACTTTCGGGTACTTTGCTGTCTTGTCATTTGCCCTTGCCGAGGTTGAAATTATTTAAGCTGCTCCGTACGCACGATTCTTGTATGCTACTCAACAAAAGAAAATTGTGATGACCACAAAAGGCCATATCCTCTCGTGGCAACTCGCAAAGTTGTACGAAGCAAACGTGAAAATGCACTTCATTTGCTGCGTAGCGTGTCACCAAACGCGTAGAAATGGGAGAATGTAATTTGCGATACAAGTTTTTTATTCTCCCTTCGCGTACGTACGAATTCGACAATCCACGTCTTCGCGCATTGCACTTGTCGTGCGAGACGCCATTTTCCAAAACAAACCAGCGAAATAGCTCCATGGCGGCTCTCCGCGCAATTTCGAGAAAATGGCAGCGATCGCTGCGACGGTGCGACTGCACTGTGCGACCAACCGGTTGGTGGCAGCCGAAAATCGGGGTGTCGGCACTGCGACTGCGATTTTCATCGCAAACGACGGAACTCGCACTTCCGGTACGACGAAAATCGCATCATGTGAAACAGGCTTTAGTCGCCAAATGGCGGCACGCACGTACTGTGGCGCGACAGATTTTCGGCGTTTGAAAGTATAAATATTGCGGTCTTGGTGGTGGCACTGCATGTGTCGCGTTTCTCTACCGCCCGGGAAGACGGCGGCGGGGCGTTTCGTCATCCTGTAGGAGGAAGCATTTATTCTAGAAAATAGGATGAGCGGTCTTCAGGTTGGTCGGGGCCCTCATTCTAGGGCGCCGCTGGCTTGAGCTCTGCGGCTTGCCTGGAGTGTGGCAACCCTCTGGGCTGCCTCCTCCGAGCTTGAGGGCAAGGCCTCCCATTCCTCTCGCGTTGTGGTTTCGTGAGTGTTGTCTTGGCGCATTCCCACGTGATGTTGTCCAGCGTGGGCTCGGCCCCACACCACGAGCACTCATATGGATATCGCTCTTTATCTGTTTTGTGTAGGAGATGTAGGTGTGGATAAGTTTTGGTTTGCAACTTCCTCCAGGTGACTTGTTCCGCTTTCCTTAGTTTCCGATGGGGCGGGGCGAATTTAATTCTAGCCCATTTGTGATATTCAACGATTGTCGATCGGCTTCAGTCTACCGGTTCGGGTTCGGTGCTCGCCTCACTGTCGGGGCGCCACTGGTATGTTGCGTGCGCAGTGGCCATCACATAGGCGAGTTAATTTCCCCCGATGCCAGTACGACCTGGTATCCAGATGAGTTTGATTGCGCCAAGGTCCTTGGTTTTGCTTATTATCTTGGCGGCTGCCATGCAACCGCGCTTGAGTAACTTTGCTTGGTGATTTTCGAGGTAAAATTTTATGACAAATCATTCTACCATCTACTGGAAGACACTGTAGTGCAGACCTGTTTCTGAGAAAGACGTGAATAAAGAATCTTCCGATCATTGCTACTCAAGCATATTACGGTTGATGGAGAGCTTGAAGGCGAGGAGCGCTTATGAACACAAGTGTGAAATTGCGTCGGTTCGCGTCCCCGAAAAATTTTTAAAGCGAAGCTTTCTTAACTTCTTTCTGCACTTTGGTGGTAGAATTTAACCACAATCGACTGCGCATATGCACACTGATGTAAAAACGCCGCGCTCCCATAGCTCACGGAAATCGTGCCACTATACTCCGTTCCATACATAGCAGTCAACGCTGTGGAGGCTAGAGAGACTTCTTGCAGTGGCTTCGTTCGTACTTGGGCATAGTTCGATGTTTTCTGGCCGCAATTGGGCGCAACTGATTTTCATATAGGCTAAGTATTGAATGAAACAAGTTTTAATCCTTAGAAACAAGGACACTGTGGTATACGGCTGCTAACGCGTTGTTTTAGATGGCTTTTTATTTTTGTTGTAGTTTTCGGGTTTTTTATTTGCAACCCGTCCCGAGGAGCCTCACGGGTATGCTCGCGCGAGCGAGCGCTGTTGGCGTGCAGCGAAGCATGGACGGAACGCGCGGAGTGATAACTTTTCTTGCCCGAACTTCTTGCCTAGCTTACACAGCGTTGACTGCTATGTGTGGAACGGGGTATAGATAAAGGATATTACATATCCGATGATTGGTTTCGAACCCAGTTTCGCAGCACAGAAGCCCAATGCCCTAACCATTAGGCCGTGGATGCATGACCAAACAGGCGGAATAAACACTCTAACAAATTTCCCTCGAGCAAGGTAGCGCTCTGAGAAGCTTGGCGCGTTATTGAGTTACTGTGCGCGCGCGTATTCTGACGCTGAAGATAGAAGTACTGAATGCGTTCGTCGCCCAAATTTTCTGCACGTCTATAATCGTAAAGTGGCGCTGTGGCGTGTTTCTACAAGGTCGAGCACGTCGTGCTTTGCGAATCAACACGTTTTAATGCTCAATAAAGGGTCCGCTGTCTTTGCAAGCTCCACCAAGGTGGCTGAGGGACGCTTTAGCCAATGAATCTGCAGCGCGACTCTTGTCACAGTGCGCCATCTTGCCATGATGGCTATGGACTCCTATACAGAGCCACCTATTTTGACAAAATGGGTGACATTCTCGTATTCTCTTTGCACTAGATTGTTCACTTCTAAACTACACCGGCGCGAGTACAGTTCACTCTTAACACCTCTATTTCGCAACTGTTCAATGGCTAATTCATATCTTTTGCAAAGCTCTCCCAGGTTTTCCTCTTCCTTCGTCAAGGCCTCTCTTTCTGTACAGGCGGCACCTAGCTTCTTCGTCTCTTCAAACTTCTAGTTTATTAATTCTATGCTACCCTTGAGTTGTCGATTTTGCGCGAAGTTCACGAATGTAAATGCTAGACATTACGAGTGTCAATGCGAGTGGTCTGGAAGTGCACTGTCTATCCGCGAGACAGGCGCACACCACAACAACAGTAATATGCTAAGCAATTGTAATACGTAGAGAATACTAGCACATATCAAGATGTTGAAGCAGCAACAGCTGCATGAAATGTTTGAGAATTCTTAAGCTAGCGCTCTGTTTCACTATCCTTAAGAGCAAAATGGTGTTAAATGGCTGTGCCGATGAGTTACCTCTGCTGCCAGGTGGTCGACCCAGCTTGGTCACTGCTTATATCAGCTCCGCCACCATAACGTCAGTCATCCAGCTGCACTTCTGGCTGCGCTATGCTCTTGTGTCCGCGCTTGAGGTGCCGATAAACTCCGTTCGCTTGAGCAGCACATTTGGCAATTTTCAGAGCTGCAGAACAAAATGACAGTGACTAGGTATGTCGCTCAGCTGCCGCTGCCGCCCAGTGGTCGACTCGGTTATACCAGCTCCGCCAAGGGGACATTAGACATCCAGCTCTGATTACGGGAGGCGGGGGTGGGGGGGCGCTCTGCTTTTGTGGCCACGCTTGAGTAGCTGATGCACTGCGCTCGCACGAGCAATACGTTCGAAGATCTTGAGAGCTGCAGAACAAGATGACGATGACTAGGTATGCCGGTCAGCTGTCTCTGCTGCCAAGTTGTCGATCCTGCTTGGTCACTCTGGTTATATGAGCTCCACCAAGATGACGTAGGTCGTTCAGCTATGCTTCCGGTCGCACTGTGCTGATGTTGCCAGGCTTCAGGTGCTTATGCTCTCGGTTCGCATGAGCAGTACGTTCGACGATCTTGAGGGCTGCAGAAAAAAATGACGATGAATAGGTATGCGGGTCAGCAGCGTGTGCTCTCAAAAGGGGTAGTTGGCATAATTAAGGCAAGTCAACCTTTGTAAGTCTGTGCTCACTGTGTAAGTCAGCCATCGGATTACCTTGCTCAAAGAGAAATTATCATGCCTAAAAAGTTACCTTTCGCGAATGCCTGCACGTGGCTATAATTGCGGGTTGGCGAGGCCCTTCCTTAACAATGCGCAGATAAGTTTTCGGTGTTCCTTCTTTTCCGCGCCTGTGCGATCTTTCACTTGATAGTCAGCGTTTATGTTGTCATTTTCATTCCTTTTTCCGTCCGTGTTTGCAGGCCTGCCTTTCAGTAGCATATATAAATTATGAGTGTTAATAAATGACAGCGCTGCATAGTGGACAATACAATTTCACGTGTCGCTTTTTTAAAAAGTAGGGACCCTATAAGTAAAAGCTATTCCAATATGTTTTCATTCAAATCTCCTCACGCCAAATTTGCGTAACCACCGACTTAAGCATCGGGCGGTGACCCGCAGTGTTGTTTGAATCGCCCAATCAATGCGCTCCTCGTTTACAAAGGAGGCCATTGTAGTTTGATTTCAAAGCGTATGGCGTTGCGTACTTGGACAGGTTTCTATTATTTAATTGGCTGAGAAGAGGCGAAGAACACGCAGAAATGGAGAGGGTTTCGGTGGGGCTGAGCTAGCACAGTGAAAGTAGATAACCGGATGAGGAGGGTGGTGCCGGAGTGTGGGATTGGGTCGCTTCCTCTTGCTTAGCTTGTGGTGGCTGGTCGAAAATCGTGGTGGCGTGCATCGAAAGGTTAAAAATATCGCTAAAACGGATCCTCAGTGAAGAATAATTGGCAGAGCGATGTCGTATACGTGCCGAAAGGGCTCCAAAACGTTATAATGCCACGTGGAAAATTTTCAGTATACGGAAATAAATCCCTTCTCCCTCAGTAGCTCCGAGTAGCCAGTGCCAGAACGATCAGTGGGCAGAGGTCTTCTATTACTGTCGGAAGGATGAAGTCTACCGCTCTTCCTAAAAGACGTTCAGTTTTTTCGGCATATTATTGCATCTTTATTTCATACACGTCGCCTTACCGCGGTCAGTTATCGCGGTTTTGTGAGGTCACGTGACAGAAGGGCGAAGTGGGCACAGCCCGCAAACTTTTGACTAAGGGCGGAGGGTTAATGGTGAAAGAGCTGTGGAATCAGAAATAAGTATTTTTGTTCTGTCTAATCATGCATCATTAACTTACACACATCATATCAGACGTGGAGATTTCGCGCTTTTCGTGACGTCGCGTGACAGACAGGAGAAGCCGAGGTATACCGAAAAACGTTTCGCCAATCGTGGAGGCCTGATTGCATAGATGTAATAAAAGCAGTTTGGAATAGCTTTACTTTAAAGCGCCCCAGATCACTCACAAAGCTCACATCGTCGGCATGTCATTAGTTTTGACTATATATGAAAGAACTTAAGCTTTGTTAACCACCAGCACTGCGATTCCAACTCATGCCAATTCACCAATGAGTATTTGGATGCCGGACTTTCTAACCGCTGAGCTATCGCCAAATTCCAGCTTTTAGCAGTTCATGCAGGTTTTGTCGCATGCGCGATGCCGTCACTAAGTGTGATGGGGTCTTTTAATTTATTTCAGAGGGAGAACCACATGATGTACTCACATAGCATAATGATGCGCCACGCAGTACTCGCTTGCCGTGCGGCTATCAATGCTGTAGTTCTCAGCATTACTCTCGCAACAGATGGCAAGCAACGTGGAAACACCCCCAACGAACCAGACATTACGTTCCGAGCGAGCCGATGTCGCCCTGGTGGTCAGACACAGTAATGCCAGCGGAGTTCCGGGCATTGTGTATTAAATATCGTGTAGCGTTACTGGTGGTCAGGCAAAGTGATGCCAGCGGAGTTCCGGACATTGTGTAGTAAATATCATGTAGCGTTACGAGAACTGGCCAGATGAGCACATTGAACCGCTCAAACTCTCAAACGCGCACAGAATATACAACGCAAACAATATACAATACAAACAAAATGCAATGAAAAATATGACATGGATTAAACATGCCGAACGCACCCTCCTGTCAACAGAACATCTCACTCACGTCCATGTGCGAAAAGTTCTGCCAACTGTTTTTTTTTTCTCAACATTTAGAGTGCAGCTCAAGGCGCCCGTTGATGCGGCGAGCGTCGGCTTCCCTCGTAACCGAGCGAACGAGCACAGCGAAGGATGAAAGTGTCACCGTGGAGCGCAGCTGGGGACGAAAGACCATGATAGCAAAGAGAGCGCAAGGAAGAAAGCGGAAGTGCAGTGGAACCATGTGGCGGAAAGTGGAGCTGGAGGGTATGGCGAAAGCCTGACAAGAAAAGCGTATTCCCGCGCAAGACGGCCTCTGCGGCGACGATGGCTACGAGATGGCGCCAGAGTAGCGCGCGTCGTCTGTTCACCGATTACGCTACCGATAGCACATATGGAAACAAAGCGCTGCATGAGTGGAGGTCTGTCTGCGGCGGCTCCTGTGAATCGCACCCACGCATCACCCACGCTGCTGCCTTTCGGGATCTTTCGATCAGGAAGGCAGTCGCGCTATCTTTCGCTCCGTTTGCAACGTGCCGCAGGAGACAGATTGTACGCGCCAGTTAATATATCGCAAAATGAAATATATATATATATATATATATATATATATATATATATATATATATATATATATATATACATATATATATATATATATATATATATATATATATATATATATGTATATATATATATATATATATATATATATATATATATGTGTGTGTGTGTGTGTGTGTGTGTGTGTGTGTGTGTGTGTGTGTGTGTGTGTGTGTGTGTTCAAATTTCTTATTAGGGAGTGTCGTATTCATCTGTGAATTTTTTTCACAGAAATACTCACTTCTGTTTTTGAAAAAAACTATAGCCATAAAGTAGGTTGCTGAAACCCCCCAAAATTAATCTTTTACATGTTCTGCTGTACCTTACGAGTACGCTTTTCTTCTGTACCGTGCCAGATGAGAGTGATATTCATAGTGGTAGTAGTGGTGGTGGATTGTAGCAGCAGGCCGTCGATTGCTGCGCCTGGGCGTCTCTTGCAATATTACTGAGATATGTTACCAAACATCTAGAAAAAAAGAGTCAACAATACAGGAAGCCTTGAAGCTTCCTTTCAAGGGTGGCTATAATCGACTCCTCTGGAAGCGTAAACGTTCTAAACACATGTGCGAAAGGTTTTTCTCCGATAGGTTCTCATGAAGAGCATCCCTTTCATTGATGTAACTTGCGCGTAGCCAGAGAAAGTGGTCGATGTGTTCTGACTCGTTGTAGGTATTACATAGCGGGGAATCACTACGCTCCATCTTAAATAGCCACACATTCCGTTGTATAGACCGATCACGGCCTTCACCGTTTTAGTAGTAATGTTTCTTCTCGACGAAACTCCTTTGGTTAAAAGGGCGCGTATGGCAGAACCCAAACCAACCGGAACTGAATAAGGATGCCTGATTTTGTAAACTTGATTACTCTTTATTGAGTTCAGGAGGACGTGAGAGGACTGCGTGTTCAGAAGCATCAGATTCATCATTGCCAACAATGCCAATGTGGGATGAAATTTTCCTGTTCTTTATGTTTATTACGAACGCTACTGTCTTTTGCAGCGATTTGCGGGAGGGGATGTCGCGGACTTCAGGCTCCGATTCCGTAGGTGTACAGTACTACATCCTAGAGAGGAAAAGCTTTTTGCGTAAAACAGCAGTTACTGCCGTATCATCTACAATTATCGTTCAGACCAGACATTTCAAACTTGCGAACCAAGCAGAATTCAGAACGGGGATATACAGAATACCACTGTGCAGCCGACCCCGTCCGCCTTGGCGGACGCTTCTGTTATTCTCGGAGATGATTAAGGTAAGCAGTAGTAAAATGCTCCAGAATGAGTGACTTTGACTTCTTCAGACGGAATAGAGCATTTGAACGTAGTCGTGGTACGCCTGAATGACAGGTCATATATTTGAATGTCCAGGCCGGGTCTTTCCCTTTCCTTTGTGTCGAGCTGCGATATCTCATCTTCTGTACTGATTAGCGGTGACACTGAAGCTGACACAGAAGCATGAAAAGGCTAGGATATTTGTCTACACTTTTTTTATTCATCATCATGATCACAATTATCATTGTCATCATTAGTATATTTTCTATGTCCACTGCATGTATGATGACGGCCTGTCCCAGCGATCTCCAATTACCCTTGGCTTGCGCTAGCTGATTCCAAGTTACGCCTGCAAATTCGCTAATTCCATCCCCCTCCGCCTTTTTTTTCTGCCGCCTTCGACTACACTTCCCTTCCCCAGGCACGCATTCATGAACTCCAATGTTCCACTGGTTATGTGCCCTATGCATTACATGGCCTGCCCAAATCTATATCTTTATTTTAATGTCAACTAGAATATCGGCTAACGCCCATTGCTCACTGATCGATACTGCTCTCTTCCTGTCACGCCGAACGTTACGCCGAACATTTTTCGTTCCATCGCTCCTTGCGTGGTCCTTAACTTGTTCTCGAGCATCTTTCTATACTTCGTAGTTTATGCGCCATATATTAGCACCGGTAGAATCCCATGATTGCACATTTCTTTTCAACAACAGTGGTAAGCCACCAATGAGGATTTGATATTTCGTGCCACATGCACTCCAGCCCATTTTTATTCTTCCGTCAATTTCCTTCTCATGATCCTTCCCGATAAGTGATCGAGGTACGTAAACATACGCCTTCACAGACTCAAGAGGCTAACTGGCGAGCATGAATTCTTGTTCTGTTAGCAGGGTATTGAACATTATCCTTGTCTTCTGCACATTAATCTTCAAGCCCACTCTTATACTATCTCGGTTAAGATCCTCAATCATTTGTTGCAATTCATCCCCAGTGTTGCTGAGCAGTACAATGTCATTTTCAAACTGAAGTTTGCTGAGATATTCACCGTTGATCTTCACTACTTAGCCTTCTCAATCTAATAGCGTTGATACTTCTAAGCATGCAGTGAAAAGCATTTGAGAGATCGTATTTCCTTGGCTGACCCATTTCTTTGTAATTTTTTTGTACTTTTCTTGTGGAGAACCAAGGTGTCTGTGAAATGTACATATTTTCCAAACAATTCACGTATGCCTCCTGTGCTCCTTGATTATGCAGTGCCTCCATGACTTCTGGCATCTCTATTGAAGCAAATTCCTTTTCATAATCTATGAAAGCCATATAGGCTGTTTGATTGTACGCCATGTCACCTGATTGATGACCTGGTGATCCCCTACAGAATAGCCCTTCCTGAAGCCCGCCTGTTCGTTTGGTTGACTGAAGTGTTGCCCTGACTCTATTGGAAATTATCTTGGTCAATATTTTATACAATTCGGTAAGCAAGCCGATGGGCCAATTATTCAATCATTTAACGTCTCCCTTCTTAAGTACAAGCATAATGCTGGCATTCTTCCAGCTCTGGTACAGTTAGGTCTTGAGGCATCGCGTATAAAGGGGCGCAAGCTTTTCAAATATAACATCTCTTCATCTTTGATTCTTTATTAAATCGATTGTTATTTCGTCTTCTTCTGCCGCTTTTACCCGGCACATCTGTTGCGAGGCCCTTCCAGCTTCATTCCTAGTTATAAAAGGAGCCTCTGTATATTGTCCATCACTACTTCCAATGAAGGCTGCGTGGCTGCGCTGGATACTCTACAGGTCAGTATAAAATTCTTCTGCTGCTTTTACTATATCGTCTGGATTGATGACGAAATTACCGTCTTTATATTTCACTGCATGAATCTTGCCTTGTCCTATGCCATGTTTTCTACTGATTTCATGCTGCAGCCATTTTTACTGCTTCCTCAATATTTCCGCCGCTATAATTTGAAATATTGCTTACTGTCTTCTTGTATATAAGCTTTCACACTTCAGCGATAAGTCTTCAGAGATAATATCTATCTGATCTCTTGAGTTAGACGCTTGCATGCGTTGTCATTTCTATATTCCCTCCTTCGCTATTGGCACAGCTTACCTGGCCTTGGTGCCTTCCCTCCCACTTAAACGTATCATCATCATCAGCCTATTTTATGTCCACTGCAGGACGAAAGTCTCTCCCTGCGATCTCCAATTAACCCTATCCTGCGCCAACGGATTCCAGCTAGCGCCTTCGAATTCCTTACTTTCATCACTCCACCTAGTCTTGTGCCCTCCTCGACTGCACTTCCCTTCTCTTGGCACCCATTCCGTAACCTTAATGGTCCTAACCTATGCATTACATGACCTGCCAAGCTCCATTTATTTCTACAATATTGGCTATCCCTTTTTGCTCTCTGATCCACACCACTCTCTTCCTGTCTCTTAACGTTATGCCTAACATTCTTTGTTCCATCGATCTCTGCACGGTCCTTAACTTGTTCTCAAGCTTCTTTGTCAGTCTCCATGTTTCAGCTCCATATGTCACCACCGGTAGAATGCATTGTTTGTACACCTTTCTTTTTAATAATAACGGTAAGCTTCCAATCACGAGCTGACAATGTCTGCCGTATGCGATCCAACTCATTTTTATTCTTTTGCAAGTTTCCTTCTCATGATCAGGGTCCCCTGTGAGTAGTTGACCTTGGTAAACGTACTCTTTCACAGACTCTAGAGGCTGACTGGCGATCCTAAACTCTTGTTTCCTTGCCCGGCTATTGATCACCATTTTTGTCTTCTGCATATTAATCTGCAATCCCACTCGTATACTCTCCCTGTTAAGGTCTTCAATAATTTGTTGTAACTCCTCCCCAGTGTTGCTCAACAGGACAATGTCACCTGCAAATCGAAGGTTGCTGATATATTCGCCGTTGATCCTTACTCCTAAGCTTTCACAGTTTAATAGCTTGACTGCTTCTTCCAAGCACGCAGTGAACAGCATTGGAGAGATTGTGTCTCCTTGTCTGACTCCTTTCTTTATAGGTATCTTCCTACTTTTCTTGTGGAGAATTAAGGTTGATGTGGAATCTCTGTAGATGCTTTCAAAGATATTTACATAAGCGTCCTGTTCTCCTTGATCACGTAATGCATCTATGACTGCTGGTATCTCTACTGAATCAAATGCCTTTTCGTAATCTGTGAAAGCCATATAGAGATGCTGATTGTTCTCTGTAGATTTCTCGATTGCCTGAGTGATGACATGAATGTGATCCACTATAGAATATACTTTCCTGAAACCAGCATGTTCCCTTGATTGGCTGAAGTCCAGTGTTGCCCTTATTCTATTGGAGATTCTTTTGATGAATATTTTATATAATACAGGATGCAAGTTAATCGGCCTATAATTTTTCAATTCTTTGATGTCTCGCTTTTTGTCGATTAGTATTATGTTGGCATTCTTCCATTTCTCTGGGACCCTTCAAGTCGATAGACAGTTCGTATAAAGAGCCGCCAGTTTTTCAAGGATTATGTGTCCTCCATCTTTCATTAAATCGACTGTTATTCTATCTTCTCCTGCCGCTTTTCCCCATTTCATGTCTTGCAAGGCCCTTCTAACTCCATCGCTAGTTTTAGAAGGAACCTCTGTAACCTGTTCATTACTACTTCGAATGGAGGTATCGTGGCTGCTTTGGGTACGGTATAGGTGAGTATATAGAATTCTGGCACCGTTTTTACTATATCTTCGAGATTGCTGATGACATGACCCTGCTTATCTTTCAGTGTATACATTTTGGTTTGTACTATGCCAAGTTTCCTTCTCACTGATTTCAAGCTGCGTTCATTTTTTACTGCTTCCTGGGTCTTTCTCACGTTATAATTTCAGATATCCCTTGTTTTCTCCTTGTTGATTAGCTTTAACAGTTCCGCGAATTCTATCTGATCTCTTGAGTTGGAGATTTTCAATCTTTGTCTTTTCTTTATTAAGTCGTTTGTAACTTGGGAGAGCTTACCTACTGTTACCTTGGTGCCTTAACTTCCACTTCAATTGCTGCTTCTGAAGCCAGCCTAGTTACGGTTTCATTTATTGGCCCATCTAAGTCATCTTCATCTCTCTGTTCTAATGCTGCATATTTGTTTGCAAGTGCCAGCCTGAATTGGTCTGCTTTTAGCCTTACTTCGTCTACGTTAGCCTGTTTCTTCTTGACCGATTGTACTCTTTATCTGTTCAAACTGAGGTGAATCCTAGCCCTCACTAACCTATGATCACTGCACTTTACCCTACCTAACACTTCTACATCCTTCACTATGCTCCGAACGGAAAAAAAGTATGAAATCAATTTCATTTCTACTTTCACCGTTATGGCTTTTCTATGTCAACTTTTTGCTCCAATGCTTCCTGAAGAAGGTGTTCATTATTCGCAGCTTCCGCGAGTTCTACCAACATCTCTCCTCGACTGTTCCTAGAATCCACGCAGTAGTTGCCAATTGCTTGTTCACCAGCCTGCTTTTTCCCCACTTTTGCATTGAAGTCGCCCATGACTACATTTTACAGAGTTTGCACTTTCCGCATCGCTAATTCATGTTACGCTGTTACAGTTACTGTAACGAAGCAAATCAATCAATCAGTCAATTAATCAATCACTATCTTCATAAAACTGTTCTATTTCTTGATCATCGTGACTGGAGTTTGGAGCGTAGGTTTGTAATATATTTAATGCATACCTCCTATTCAGCTCTATTACGACTACTGCTACCCTCTCAATAATGTTGTAGAATTCGTCAACGTTGCCCGCTATGTCCTTATGGATGAAGAATCCTACTCCGAAGTGCTTTTTATCTGGTGGTCCTCTATACCATAGGACGTGGCCATTTGTCAGGACTGTATAAGCTTCACCAGTTCTAACCTCACTAAGGCCAGTGGTATCCCAAACAATGTCTGATAGTTCGTCAAAGAGTCCTGCGAGATTTGCTTCACTCGAGAGTGTTCGGGTGCTAAAGGTTGCAAGGGTCAGTTTCCATTGACGATCTGTCCGGGTCCAGAGATTCTTAGCACCCTCTGCTGCGTTACTGGTCTGACCGCTGCCTTGGTCAGGTGCTCCGCAGCTATTGGGGACTGAGGGCCATTGCTTAATCGAATGAACCATTTCGGTGAGAGCGGCCGAATATTGCACCAGGGAGGCCGATTCCTGTTCTGGTGAGGGAGTATCTTGTTGAAGCTTAGTGGATCTTCCTAATTTGGTTGTACCTGGTTTTGTATAGCCCTACTTGCTCTCGGCGTTTTTGCCGATGTTTACTTCGTCTGAATTCAGCCTAGTTAAGGTTTGATTAATTACATCTACGTATCGTCATCTTCCTATTCTAAAGCTACATATCTGCTTGCGATGACCAGCCTGAATTTGTTTGCTTTTACCTTTACTGCATCTAGGTTGGCGTGTTTCTTCTTGACTGATTTTGCTCTTTCTCTCTTCAAATTGAGAGCAATCCTAGACCTCACCAACTTATGATCACCGCCCTTTACCCTGCAAGCACTTCTCCACCTTTCACTATGCTGGGATTGACAAAGTGTACGAAATCTATTTTATTTTTTTTTACCTCCATTAGGGATTTTTCAAGTCCACTGCCGCTTACTGCACTTCAAGTTATTCATTATTGGGAGTCTATTCCTTTCCGCGAATTCTGCCAACATCCCTCTTCTACTGTTCCTAAAATCGGTGCTGTACTTGCGAATTACTTGCTCCCCAGCCTGCTTTTTCCCCACTTTTGCTTTGAAGTCATCCATGACTACAGTATACTGCTTGCACCATATTCATTGCCGATTGAACATATTCGTAAAACTGTTCTATTCAATAAGGCTTCAACTGGGGCGAGTTGGTATGACATCGTTCTGTTTGCTGCGCTATACTGTTATACATACCGTTCTATTCCTTCAGCATCATGACTGGAGATTGCAGTGTAGGCTTGTACTGCCTTTAATCAATATCTCCTATTTAGCTTTATTACGATGTCTGCTGCCCTTTCTTTAAGCTGCAGAATTCATCAATGTTGCCCGCTATGTCCTTGCAAATTAGATGTCCTACCCCACATTATATCTTATCTGAAAGACTTCTGTAGCAGAGAACGTGGTCTATAGTCAGCACTGTATAAACCTCACCGGTTCTTCTAACCTCACTAAGGCCAACATATTCCAGGCCTTGCCTGATAATTTCTCAAAGAGACCTTCTAAGCAAGCCCTACTCTAGAGGGTTCGCGTGCTGTACGTTGTGATGTTTAGTTTCCAGTGGCGGCCTTTGTCTGTTTTGTTATTCCCTCTGCCACGTCGCAAGTCTGACCTCTTCCTTAGTCAGGTGTTCCGCTGTCAGTGGGGAATTGCAAAAGTCATGAAGGAGGTAGTGGCCGATTCCTGTTCTGGTGAGAGTCTTTGTCGAAACTTAGTGGTATAATAGTATTATCATTTGTGGCTAAAAATAACGAAAAATGGAATAGCAATACCACAGTAACTGGTGCGCCTAATTAAGCGATCGCTGCAGCTGTTCGTTTGCTGCACTTCCTGACGCAACGAGGAACGACGCAATCTCACTTTTAGTTCCCACTATTTTGTTCTTTTAAGACACGTTCAGGAATACATTTCTTAAATTCACATTTCTTACGCGGCAAACGTGTGCAGAGAGTCACGTCTGAGATGTCAATCAAATAATCAATCAAATGTTCGATCAATCAATCAATCAATCAAATCTTTATTTATGTGTTATGCTACAACACAAAGTCAAAAAAGGTGGTGGGATGAAAAGCGGCTCTATCGCAGCTTCACAGAGCTTGTGACGCCTGTATACAGCACCATTCATTTAGAATTTCACACATTTGCTGTTAGAATTTTAATGTTCAGGGTAAACCTTCGCATCTATACTAAATAAGTAACAGAACGAAGCAGCAGCGTCTATTGCGGCATGTTTGGTCTGCTTGCACGGCCCATGCCACTCAGAATTGTAAAGGTGGCGTTAGATCGTAAAGCGGGGCGCGCGCACAATGAATGCGTGATAAGCAACCGAGGGGCAACGCGATTTCATGGCGATTGCTGTACCCTTGACGACGTACTCGAAGCTGCCAGGCTGAGCGCGACGCGAATAGGTGAATCGTATATACGGCTGCCCAGCAATGGACTTTGTGCGAAAGCTTATAGGATTCGGCGGAATTCTCAGGGCACTCGTCGCTACCCTGTATACGTTTCAGCGAAGATGGTCCTGACCGATCTGTCGCTTGCTGAAAGAGAGTGGCTGATCATCCGTGCAGTAAAGCAACCGACATCGTTAATAGGCAGTGCGCCACTCATAGACGGAAATGCTATTGCCTAAAATAAATATTAGCCGCTAAAATACACACAGGAAGGAAGAATATACATGACGATCGGCGCTGCCAAAGGATTTACTTAGGTTGACGACCTACAGATATGTATACATAGAAACTGATGTGCAAAATATCAGTTACAACTGAATGACGCAAGTTCCGGGCATTAGAAAGGACGCCCACCTAGTGGGGAATCTGCGCTTCTGGCGCTCTCCCAAACATGTGCACTACGTCACAACAAACGTTCGCGTCTCGAGGTCAGACCACGCTTTTTCTTCCTAGTATTCGACTCCATCCTAGGGTGGTCCCTTCGGAGATGCTCATTTGTCATGCTGCAGTAGTATGGCCTAGTTTCAGCCTTTTCAAAATTTTGGCACAACAGTTCACTACCACCTGCTTCTCGTGAGGCCGTTGGCGTGTGGCTTTGGCGCACGACGCACTGTCCATAATGCCGACGCGGTAAAAACGAGTCAACGGGCATAGATCCCCTGGGCGGCGAAATCTTGTTTCAGACTGATATTTAAGAAACGGCGTATCACAGCGATACGTCGCAGAGTTTCCTACATCACGCAGACAGAGTGTCGCATAAACGAACGAGCTGCGGAACACAACCTAAATCTCAAAAAAAAGGAGGGGGGAGGAGGGAATACGTGGTGCATTTCTTGTTTACCACATATTCCTTGCTTTTTTATCGGCGCTTCGGCTAAGCGGCAGGATATTCAAGTAGAATTTTGAGGTTGTCTGGAGTTGGAACCTTCACGGGACACTGCTTTCATAAAAATTTGGCAAAACGCTTTCCAGTGTTAGACACTGGTGCCGGTAGTGGGAATGAGCGGATATCAAAACGACTAGGGAAGTAAGCTCTAAATGCATTTGCTGTAAAAAGCAATAGTATATTCTACGCAAAAAATGTGAATTCCACCAACTTTCGAACCTATGTTACTCCGATATATAGTTCACGATTGAATGTAAAACTATGAGAGTAGTTTTCGCAAATAGCATGTCATGGGATGTGTACGTAGTTCATATTTTGTCATAGCTCACGATGATTGTTGGCATCCTTGACAGACCTGAATAATACCTCCTGCAGGAGATTTTGAGGCTTCTCCATAACTCGCTATTTCTTTCACACTTAAATGAATATGTGTTAGTTTAGGGCGCATAAGTGAGTAATAAAAATTGAGTAGGCTGCAAAGTTATTCGGAAAAGTACTCAATTTCCGACCAGCAGAGCCACTACTGGCAAAACTGAGAATTATATGCCTAATACGTAGAGGGCAATTATAACTGACAGTTGTGTAAATTACTATTTGTTTAGTATACCAAAAGTGAGGTATTCGCTCATCTCTGTGGAAAAGTGCGATTATACAATATCTAATATACGTATTTAGAGCTGGAATATTTATTGCCATATAATTACGTACCACGCTATCAGGCTCAATGATCAATTTTAAGCCCAAGTTTAATAATTGTGATTAAAAATTACACCAATAGCCCCTCAACATCTTTAGAGCTTGGTTGCGAACATGCTTTCCGAAAATGAACAGCTCCTGTATGAAGAAGCTTTACCAGAAGGTTAAATAAACAGATGCCGAAAAAAGGTCTGATGTTGTGGAAAAAGAAAAAAAAAGTTTTTGAAGGACATGTGTGCCATAAACTCTTGAAAAGGGCATGTTGCAAGGAATACATGAGTTAGCATAACGATAAACATTCAATATGACTAAAGGAAAAAGAACACTAAATGACAGACTACAAGCAAAACTTACAGTTCGTCATATAGGCTTCCGCCACGAAAACAAAATCAAAGTTTGCATTATCGATATTGTTCCCGCATTCCTTCGAAAACTTTTGTCATTGTTTCCCTTCTGATAATTCCTATACTTTGTTTAGCAGAAGGCGAACAATAATAAGACTTTGGCAGTCGGTTGTTAAGAAATAATATGTTAGTTTCTTATATCAAAAAATACTGAATATTTCATTTTCGAATGCAACTACACATACTTCGTGCGCAATATTCAATTCATATCCGAAACTTAGAAAATTTGCCCACCCTTACAAATTACTCATCAATGGTTCTAAATGAAAAACTACTTCGCATGAGAGTCCATTAGTTAAAATGCAGTATACACAACACAGCACCTCCACCAGATGTCACGTGGTAGTGACCGTCAACAACACATTAGCAAAATTGTGAATAAGGAAACTGAATTTTATTGGGCGAACTTGTGCCCAAAAAAGCAAGTTACACTCAAAGCACAACGATAGTGGCGGGCACAGTCGGCGATCGTCAGAATCTCATCTGCCGGTCAAGCGCGTCGGAATGCGTCGGCTTTTATACGCGTGAGTCAACGAACTTTGCAGAGTATTGCAGAGAATTTGCGAATTCGCGTCGCGCGTACAGTCAGTTTACACAAGCTTCGGTGACAACAGACAACGCATAGAACCATCGATAACATTCCAGTAAGTTCCAATCATGCACGAGCGTCTTGTGCTGAGCGATAACATGAAGTTGTTAGCGGGACAAATGCAGTCTTCGAGAGATAAATACGGACACGTGTCAATACGCAGCATATAGGAAAGCCCACGGATATCAGAATACTTACCTCTATGGCCACGCAGCTGCTACAATACCGTCTTCCTACTGCGCAAAGTGTTAACGTCTCTCTTCCTTCTTATCTTTAAGTCCGTTTTGCTCTTTCTACAGTGCGGGGTGGCCTACCGGGCTTAGCCTGGTTAACCTCCCTGCATTTCCCTTATGACTTCTCTCTCTATCTTTCCTACTGTGTTGAATAGTTATTTAACAAGAACTATTTATATATTAAAAATTTGCATCAGAGATCTGAAAGATATGTTTTTTACCCAACAAATTCAATAGTATTTTTTGCTTAGTCCAAACTTCTATCGTTCATTTGCGATAGGCTTTATGTACAGCCGTGCGCGTGGGAATATGCGGACCGCCGATGCCTTTAATGGACTGAGTCTCTTTAGGGCCTAGGCAAGTATCCTAGAAATTGGGGCTGCACTTTAATTAAGGTCGTGCGAGCATTACGGTGCAATCGCGGATTTCAACTTTTGCATGAAGTACGAGAGGTTTCACAGTTTTCTTTGTATTCAGGAACATGTCATCTGTGTGCTGTCACTCACCGTCTGTGATCCTGCTGCTTCGTTATTATTATATTGCTTTCTTTTGCTGTTTTTTTTGGTCACGCGCGTACGCGCATAAGAGCACTTTGAGCATTTTCATGCAGTATATTCCTTTCATTGCCCACTTAATCGTTTCTTACTTCTGTGCAATCTATGACTATGTTTATTTATTACGTCAAATCCATGCATTGTATATTTTCATTCGTTTATACCTTTTTCCATTCACTTTTTTGCATTCAGAACTGTATTGTAGAATGTTATTATACATATCTCCGTGCCACTTGCTTTATACAACCGAGAAATGTCACGGTAATGTTTTCGACTTGTGCCTGTCAAATGTACAGAATGTAACAATGTCTCATTCTGACATATTGCTTGTCCGTCCTGACAAGTTGCACCCCCTGCTTAAGATATCCGCGTCCTTATCTGCCGATGGAGTCATTGAGCACCCCCGCTTTGCTTTCAAACATAGACACTATGTTGGCCTTTTCAATTTTTTCTCTGCAGCTGATTGGTCTCTCTTGACTAGTATATGCGACGTCGACAAACACGTCGATCGGTTTACCGAGACCCTTGTGAATGGCATACCATAACTACATCCCCTACATGACTACATGACTACGAGCCCAAGCGATGTAAAAGTCCCCACTGATTCTCCGGGGAAATTAGAACTGCTATACAGCGTAAAGAGCGTGCCTACTGAAAGACCAAAAGTGCCGAGCCTAACAAGTGGATAGGAGAATTCCGCTTCTTGCCATCCTTCGGTAATTACCTGTATAAGCGCGATCAGAGGTCTCACGCACAGTCATTTTCGTAGAGGCTCCAGCAAACGTATAGATCGTATTCGTCTGCTAGACTCCTGTGGTGGACAAGTGCAAGCAGTCCCGGATTCTTTCGCAGCTCATTTTTCCTCGATATAAACCGTCCCCTGACAGCACTGTGCGCCAGCTATGTTCTTCTGCACGACTTCACAGCTCGGTACCATTTGGCGAGAATCTCAACATGGAATGTCTCAGGCATCATAGGCTACTTTTGCCCTGCGGCCCAGATGGAATCCTGGCTACCGTTATCGAAGCCTATATTTGTATCTATGCTGACATCAATATTTAATAACTGTCTAAATATTTTCACTTTCACGCGTGCTTGGAAAACCACCCACATTTTCCTTTCTTCTAATCCGCTTCTCAAAACCAATGTTAGAGCTTATACACCGATTTATATACTCTGCAATTTCTAAGATTTTCGAATGAGCTATTCACAGTGTCTTGTCGTTCAGCATACTAAATGTTATCGTTTCCAATCAGTATGGACTTATCTCTGGCCGGTCAACGACCACCAACCTTGTCAGCTTCATTGTGCAGGTTTCCACGCCCGTCACGCAAAGGGGGCAAGGTTATGCTGTGTACTGCGACCTCAGCAAAGCCTTGAGGTGGTGAATCATCCTCTACTACCCGAAAAGCTAGCGCACTACGGTGTTGAAGCTGCTATTGTAGCTCTACTACGCAGTCATCCCCTCGATGTCCTGCTTTGTGAGCGTCAATGATCAACCTTCTTTTGCAACACGCTATCCAGCGATGCGCCCCAAGACTTCGCGTTGGTCCGCTTCTGTTCTTAATATTCGTCAATGACGTTTCCTGGGCAGTTCAAAAGTTTTCATTTCTTCTTCACGCTGACGACATCAAAATATTTAAAGAGATACGCGTTATTGAGGACTGCCGGGCTCTGCAGTCAGAATGCTGTCACTTAAACGAGCTCACTCTAAATTCATCTAAAATCACAATTTGGTATCATTCGATTAAAACTAATAATATAATCGTCCCTTATTCTGTGTAGCATGCAGTGTTGACTAGGATTGCTGAAATAAGCGATCTCTTTGGCGTTTTTGATAGTACGTTAAAGAGACTGACCGCTGCATGACTGGCCGCTCGATGCACTTTGCGTGCATCCGCGGACTTCTTCCACGCTCGAAAAAGCGCTTTTATGTAGCACGGTTTTATGTAACAGAAAGCTGTATCGGGAGTTTTTCATGTTGCTCTACAATTTTCTCATTTTAAACGTTTCATCTAATTATAATATATGAGAAGTTTATTAATTAATTAAGAGTAATTGTGCAATTTGGCGGAATGCAAAAAAATATTCTGAGTAGCTCCAAGTGACGGCAAACAACATTACCTTGGTTGTGTCCCGCTGGGTAGCATGTGCATATTTTTAAATCTTGGTGCATGATAGCTGGGAAACCTTGCATATGGGTGCTCTCGTAGCACGGCACGAAAAGGGCTGAGTGCAATAGCGCACTTGATAACAAGTTTAGTAGTTGCGACACGTGTTTGGCTTATAGTATTCCCATCACTTGTGGCAAGGAGTACATCGGGCAGCCAGGTAGGTGTATCATTGATAGGATGCGTGAGCATGCCATTTTGCTTTCCAGAAGCACGGGCGGCAATCTACCGATACATTGTACACAATGTGGTTGCGTCCCACTCTTCAGTAACCTGTTAGTAATTTGGAAAGCTAAGAGCCAAAAGGAAAGAGAGATTATAGAAGCTTTTTACATCTGCAAACTTAGTTCGGACAACCGTGTGAGCGCGCCATTTCTGTTCTTGACAGGGAAAGAGCTGCGGTTTCTCGATAAAGATTGTCGCCTGTAGTTAGATAGGTTGCCTTCAAGTGACTTGCAATGCTGTTACGCATGCTCAGTTTGGTCTTTGTGGACGCCGTTTCTCAAACAATACAGTCAGTTGTCAGACGACCCTTCGTGTTCCTTTCTTTGTGTCGTGTCTCGCGATTTTTTTTTCTATTCATCCTTTCCGTTTGCTGGCACACCCTTACCAAGTGCCATGTACCAACTCGCCCAGCAAGCCACCCGTATGAGCTCAATAGATACGTGATTCTTCCAAATATTTACTTCTTCAGCCAGCCTACCCCACTAACAAATTGTTACGACTGAGTAGTTGCGTTGTGTACTTGAATGGGGATACACCTTGACAGAGAGGCTTGCACGCCCGAACTCGGCTGCGCCAGTTCTGTCCCACGGCTTAAACTCTGTTTCAGGGGCTCCGCAGAATCACCATTTCCGTTGAAGCCCCCGATTCAGCAGCTATAGGTCAGCTTGCTAGTTTAGGATACACGGAGAGCAAAAATGACGGCGTTTCGAGAAAGGAAAATAGCAAAACCAACGAGTGTATCAGCAGGGCTTCTTGTAACATCAACACTGCGGTGGCTAATCTTAATGCCGTAGCCATCTCATTGCGCGGCAACAGGGGTGCTTAATAGCACGGGAAATGTGCTTTTTGTTACGTGCCATGTTTCAACGTATGTTTGGCGTCTTTAAACAGATTACAACGCCCTTCCATTTTTCAACTTTTTCCCGGGGCACAATATGCGTGATTTATATTTTATGTCCCCGCTTAGTCAACGGGAGAGTTTGTGCCACGTGCATTTGCGTAAAAAATAACGTCGCGGTATTTAGCACAACCTCTCCTCGTCATCCATTCAGAAAAATGAATGTCATCACCTGCTCTTATCTAAAAAAAAGAAGGAGGTATCTGAGTGAGTTGTTACTTGCTATCGTCTTTCCTCGCTACAGATTGGAAGGTTGGAGTATTTATGCAATGTGAATGTCGTGCTCTTTGCGACCAACAGCAAAAAGAGGAAAACGTACAAAAAGTGCACAAAGAAAAAAAGGACCCTGTACGGAAACGTGGTGCCACTGTTCCCGGCATATGAACGCCCGGGTCTACGCTGCATCCACAAGACCAACTCTTATAGTTTTAACGCGACAGCGTTAAGGAGCTTGCGTTGCAGAAAAGCCGGTGTCGTCGGTGTTGGCGGCCTTGACCGTGAGCGAAAAATCCCGGAAGGCAATTCATAAATAAGAACAACTTGCATAATGGGCTGGGTGGGAACCGAACCAGGGTCTCCGGAGTGTGAGACGGAGACGCTACCTCTCAGCCATGAGTTCAATGGTTCAAAGCGGGACAAAAGCGCCTCTAGTGAATGCGGTGTTGCCTTAGAAACGAGCCGTAGAAAGTTATACTGCGGTGTATGTCGGTAATTATGAGCACGTAAATTACAGAAGTCACAGTTAAACGAGTAGCGAAGTACGTTTGCGCTACATTTCTTCTGCGTTTGGCGCACATGCAGAACCATCTTGCGGCAAACACAGAAGACCCCCTCCTCGCAATGTACGGCGCTGCCCCAACAGGTGGCGCGCCACCCGTCCGCTTCTCGCCTTCCACTCGTCAAGAGCATGCCGAGCAAATGAATGGGCGGTGCGAACGGGGTGGGATAACGCTATCGGGTTCCACTCTTGAAGGCGAAGCTTAAGCGTCCTCCAATTTTATTGGCATACTGTGAGGGATAACAACAGTTTTTTTCCAGTCTACAGCGAAAAAACTGATGTAAACGGAGACATGCACATAAACATCATTCAACTAAGTATGTATCATCTTAGGCAGCCTATGAATTCGTGGCCTCGATTTAGACAAAGCAATTTACCATTGTGACCCACCGCACCTTGAGCATGCGCGACGCTCAAATATTGCCATTAGCTCTTTCAACGAGCACTACTCTCTACTAAATACATCTGGCACTTGTACTTCCTATTTTTCGTTACTTTTATTGTCATTGTGCACCGGATGTGATCGTATTGTAGCACATTTGGTTTACATGTACCAAATAATGCAAACAAGCCTTTCGTTGCCGAACGCACTCCGCGAAAGGTGTCATTTCAGTTTTTTTTTTCTTCTAGCAATTGTGGGTATTCGATGTCCAATTCAGTTTTCGACGTCGTTTCTTTCTCCAATATTCTTATTCGATTCGATAAAAAAATTCACTATGCGTACGCCCCCATAAATTTCTACTACGGCCATGGGGCAGGGAAGTCATTCCTTCCGCCTCCTGACAAGACCTGCATATGTGCCGTGCAGACAAGTCAATATCACTATGTAACGTGTCGGCATCATACGACAAGAAAAAGTTTACTATGGTAAACCTGTCTGGGATGCGCTTCGCAAACCGCTACAAAATTTTATTTCTCCGAACCAGAATTGAACCGGAACTGAATCTGAGCGAGCTGAGCCCAAATCCGAAACAAACTGCTTTTTTTTTTGCGGATCGACAACCTGATTTTATTACTTATTTCCTATAGAACCTATTGCTCGCGACTGTACCTAGTTGCGGTAGATTGTTTTTTTCCGAGCTCCTGGCGTAGAACATCGACGTTATGACATCCCGAAATAACTTATCCCTGCGAGCTGATCAGACCTCCGTACCAAAATATGTGCGAGCATGCTACCGCTGTGAGTAGTAACCGGGAACAGCCTGTACGTACAAGATATTTAGCAAATTACGTTTAGTACATCTATGAGCCTTGACCCGATCTTAGTCGCCAATCTTGTTTGTACGTATGCCTTTGTGTGCGTGTGTGCGTGCGCTCGTGTGTGCATCAACAATTGGCCGCATAGGGCGGCGAACAACCACGTGGTTGAAAGCAAGCGCTTACACATATCGCAGCCATACGTATATACTATAGAAAATATAATAAAGTGGGCCCAGTGTCCCCATTATTTGGCTATTAAGACCATTCGTCCTTCTGAGTATTCATTTCTTGCCAACCAGACCGCCCACCAAAGCCCACTCCGGAAGGTTTAAAACTTCGGTGACTCACTTTCCACTGCCTCTGCTGACGCGGGGAGATGTAATTTACCGCCTCAGAACATCTCAAGTTACCACGATGAGGGCGTCTACACACGGGACACTCCGCGTACCGAAGTGTCGGTTGAAATAACCCGTGCACGTGCCGAAGGACGTTTATCGCCATGCGGGTATCATTAATTAAGGGAGCTGCGATGACATCCGGCGATAGCTTTAAGCGTCCGTATAAAGACGCCCGATAAAAAATTCGCACAATAATTTCTTTACTAGGCCTACGTGCTATTGTCCACAATAAGATCTATGAAATATCAACTTGTCTGTCAGAGCGCGCATTTGCATGGTATAAAGCCGAAAATTGATCGTTCCTTGGAATTATTCGCGTGGCAGAATACATAAGAGATTCACCCTCTTAACTGAAGGTACCAAGGCAGCTCTTCTAATAAGTCACATATACGGAATGTATGCTGCCAAATTTGGCTTGGCACACACGCAATGCTTCCATTACAGCTTTTCTGTAACTCACCACATTTCAGTATTGGCATTCAACGGTTCGCATTGCCAGCATATATTACAGGCGTTAGTCCTTAGAGTGACAAGACTAGACTTTTGAAACGGAACGATGAGTTATTCTGTTGTATCATTCTATCACTTAGGTTTCATCAGATACTGAAATGATGCTCGATCTTGTGGTTGAACCAATTAGGAACGTATATAGTGTGTAGATTGTCACTAAATGCAGGTACTGCACATAATTTAACAAGGTGGCTTTTCATTTCCATCCGGCAGGGCGTTTCGAGTGCTGTCACCTGCAATATGTTGTTTCGATTAGCTCGCGATAGTTTGACGATTTCCTTTCATTTCTTTCTTTCTCTTTCTTTCTTTCTTTCTCTCTTTCTTTCTTTCTTTCTTTCTTTCTTTCTTTCTTTCTCACTTTCTTTCTTTCTTTCTTTCTTTCTTTTCCTCTCTCTTTCACTTTTCTAGAGAGGGGAATAGGGCTTGATTATAGTGGATTCATGAATATGGCCATTAATTCAGCGTGAAACGTCTGAACTGTTTGTAATCAGTCAGCTATTCTTGCTTAAAATGTGTTCGCCGTCCTCACTGGCTCGCAGCTTACGAACCGTTCCGGCGACGAACTCGCTTGCGAAGACCGTCCCTACGTTCAATACAATCACTTTCGCCGACGCAAAGAATGCATGTCAGTAGTGTTTTCGTGATTCAGTGCGTACACCACGATGGTGTGAACCTCCGTGCATTTACAGATGAAGTGTCATTTTAAAAGAATCCCTGCAGTGCGTATCGGTCGAGCTTTGAGTGCTCACCATGCAGAATGTGACACCACAACCTTCAAGGGCTGAAAGAATATGATGTGTATTCGCTTATGTAGACTGCACATTGGTCAGAAAACTGACCCTTATTATCTTGTCCAGGGAAAAAATGTTTATAATGCTCCGAAGCCATACTGACAAATCTAAAAATCAAACACCTGCTTTTAGACGATCGTTACAAAACGGTGCGAGAATGAACTAGAAATAAGAAAAATATTACTACATGGCGGGGTCTGCCAGGTGGTGGTGACAAAAAAAAACGCTTAATTATCGTGGAAATATCAACAGCAGAAAGAACTAGTATGGTTTATGCAGCAGTATATGCGGCATGTCTTGGAGGTCATCGAATTAATTGAATCGCATTGGATGCATTTTTTTCAGTATCCTATATATTTTAGTGCTTCAGACCAGCGGTAATCTTCTGTTTCTACTGCCGTACTATATTCTTTGCCATTGCTTTTCTTTAGTCCTTGGGATCTGTCATCTTGTTCTTTGTTTTCTGCTTCTCTCGTTATACCTTCAACTTCTATATCTTTCTCACCCTCCACCCTTAACTGTGGGCACGTGTTGTGGCCCTTCCAGGGGCAGTTTCCGATCTGCTGTTTCGCTTATTTTCATTATTGTCAATTTTATATGTGCTTTCAGACGAAATAATAAGAATTCGATCGCCACCAGAGCTGCGAGCAGCAGGCCCAATGTCTAAACCTGAAGGCAGTCACATTGATCTGTAGGTGTATGTACAAGATTATTGGAGCTTTCAAGGATATTTCTAAGAGATACTTGGTTAATGATTCCCTTCACTCCCCAAGCCACCCTTCACCATTCAACAGAAGCTGTTGCTGGACTCCAATATATGCATATTGCGAGAACACGTACACTGTTAAGAAAATTTTGTATACTACAATATGTTATGAAATGTTTGTGATATATTTTCCTAACGTGTTAGGAACTGGCTGTAGTAACGTAGTTAGTAGTAGTTAGTATCTAGACGATCTGTTACTAATGTGGGTCAGTTATTAGGTGCAGAACATTGTAACCGCTGCTATCGCAGCCCCATTATCATGACCAACTCTAGTAGCGTCTATCATGATTTATAAGCACCGCCTCCATGACCATAACGAGATCGGTTTCATTCTAAGAAAGAAAACCGAAGCAAGTTATACAAAATAGAGCGACAGTTCTACGTCTTTTGTTATATTCATTATGATAGCAGTTAACAGCACGCCATAGTCATACCAAAAACATTATGCCGCGAATGACTCCACTGCGCAGGAAAGAACTGATGATAAAGTACAACAACGCATCACACAATACAGCGCACGGGTTAATACGCTTTTTTTACCTTCTGTTATGTACTACACCATAAATAAAAGAACATAATTCAGTGGAAGAACGTCTGCTGAACATAGACACTAATGTCCTGACACTAAATATCCTTGATTTTCACAAACGGTTATATTCTATATACATGTAGTCAGCTACTGGGATCCTGTGCTTGTTAAATTCAACGAAGTTGCTATTCAGTTCCAGAAAGTAGTCAGAAAGAGGAAATATGTTGAATGCTACATGACAAAGGTGCAAACATTGTTCTCGTATGCTATGAGCCCGAGCGATTTTGCGATGT
Organism: Dermacentor variabilis; assembly: GCF_050947875.1. Classification (NCBI taxonomy): domain Eukaryota; kingdom Metazoa; phylum Arthropoda; class Arachnida; order Ixodida; family Ixodidae; genus Dermacentor; species Dermacentor variabilis. The sequence goes on along the minus strand of NC_134568.1, from coordinate 239,548,565 downwards.
CATCGAACATTGCTGTTATTCTACAACGCCGAAAACCAAATTCCACAGGCATCTAGCTAGCGGTAAATAATTTTTCTCTGATCGTTGCATAATCTCCCACAATACTGTACTTCACCTTCCCAACAGTCTTGGAAGATGTGCTTCGTTGTTTCCAGCTTACGACATATAAAACAGAACAAAATATTCAATTCTGGTGTTTTACGATCCAAAACCACAATTTGAATAAGAGACACGTTGTAGTGGGGAACTCTGGATTAATTTTGATATAATAGTACTGACATTAATATTCGCAAGAATACTGAAACGGGCGTCTAGCACAAAAGAATGCCTTCATATCTGCGCATTTTCGCATTGTGCCAGCTCAATTGCCGGGCTAACCATCTCGCATCTTATGGTAATCTGTAAAGCACTCAGTATTGAAGAGACGGCGTCAGAAATTTATTGAACCTGAATGGATGCAGCCGCATGAGTTTCATCTTGTGCTCACTTTCTTTGGAAATTCCATGCCCAGAGAATCGTTTTTGGCTCGGAGATGGGGATAGGCCGAGATGATTTTGTCGGAAGACTACGCATGACGTCAAAATTAGGCTTTCCCTCTCTTAAGCGTCCCGTTCCAATTTAGGAGCTCAGATTTGATTTGCCATGAAATCGTGACAAGATGCTTGAAGGGGGGGAAGGATTATAGACCTCTAGTGTCACATTGGCAGAGATGCAAATCTGGAAAAGTTGTCCAAGATGGGTACACACCACACAACCTCTGGCACATGCCAAATGGCTAAATCAAATAAAATCACGGAAATCAAAGAACCAGTCGAATAATATATAGAGCTATTTAATTAAGAGATTGCTGGGTTTTTGAGACACCTATTAGCCGACATTATACTTACATGTTTTATGTAGAAATGTACATTTTTATTACACAGAACTGATGTGCACCTACTAGCAGTGCGTTGTCGGTTGCAGTAATTTAAAAACCCTTCTTGCTGGTTCTTGATTTTTTTTTATTTGAAAGTACTGTTAGCCGATTGGGCCGTTACAGGGGTGGGGTACAAATACTGCACAAAAACCATTATTGCTTGTACCCATCATTGAAATGTACAGCTAACACATATAAGTAATATTCACGGCGTGCAATTATATATACATAACTATAATACAAAATCTGACATAACAACCGTCATGTCAAGCATAAAGCAGCAATGTATAGCCGGAAAATGCATCACGATACTACATTCTACAACTTACATGATACATGTGAGATCACGTACATCACAAAATCATACATAACTGTACTACATTAATTCGACAACTTATACTAGACATGTTAGATCATGACGATTCAATTGAAAATATGTTGTAACCTTCGTTTCAAAATGTTCTATAGTTTGATAATCACATATAGCATCTGGTAAATCATTCCAGTCTTTTATGGTCCTAGGGAAAAAAGATTATGCATGTGTTCACACGAGATTGAGAGACTAGAAAGTGTCTGCGGTGGTCACTTCGTAGGCTCCGGACTTGTCGCAGAATTAGGTACTCCGCTGCATCAAAGTTAAATAAATTTTGAGAAAGCGCAAAAACAGGAATTTCAGTGTGGCTACGCGATGGCGGTCCAAGAGGGGGGGTGTAAATTTAGTTCTTGCAGCATCTCTGTTACAGAATAACTACGGGACTGCCTTAAAAAAATAAATCTAGCCGCCCTTCTTTGCACCCACTCAATTTTATGAATTAATCTCTTTTGGTAAGGGTCCAATATGATGCTTGCATATTCCAGTGTAGTTGCCTTACTATTGTTAAATACGCTGCTAACATTACGGGGGCTGAAGCGAGTTTTAATTTTCGACGTAAGAACCATAACTTCTTTTCAGTGGTAGAGCAAATACTGGTGATATGCTGAGTCGAGTTGAGGTCTTCAGATATTGTTACTCCTAAATATTTACATTTGTTAACGGTAGTTAGCACAGGGGAACTTAGTTGATGATCAAAATTTAGGCCGTGCTTAACCTTGTTTGTAACACGTAAAACAACAGTTTTTTTTTATTTACTTGCATTTTCCAAGTTTCAAACCATTTTTCAATAGATGCCGGTGCAGATTAAGCATATTTTTTATCGTTGTGGTTACATATTTCTCGATAAATTAAACAGTTGTCGGCGAACAGTCGTGCAGTAACGTTTTCATTAATATCTGAACAAATATCGTTAATATAAACGAGAAATAATATCGGTCCAATGACAGACCATCGGGGGACGCCTGAAGTTACAAATAAAGCATCGGACTGGTAGCCATTTATAACATGCACGTACTGTGTCCTACGTGGTAGATATGACCTGGCCTATTCCACTATATTGTTATTTATTCCAAGCTGTTTCAATTTGGTAATTTATTCGTTATGAGGAACCCTATCAAAAGCTTTTTGAGAAATCAAGGCATCAACCTGTTTTTCGTTATCTATTCCTCTGGAAAAGCCTTGGATTGTTTGAACGAGCTGCGTGACAGTTGACGGTTTTTTGCCGGAAGCCATGTTGTTCGAATTTAGTGCTTTCTTAATTTCTAGGTACTTATATATTGCTTTTGATATTATATGTTCGAGGAGTTTGCAGCAGAAGCAGATTAAAGAAATTGGTCGACAATGTTCAATTTTCTGGTTGTCTCCGGTTTTTTATATCGGGATAACTTTTGCAACACGCCAGTCGTCTGGGACCCGTTTTTGTTGCAAGGATGCATTAAAGATAACTTCTAGGTATCTAGCAACCCATTCAGCGTATCTTTTCAAAAGCGCATTTGGAATTCCATCCAGACCCACAGATTTTTGTTCTTTGATGTTTAGAAGCAGCGATAGTATTTCACCATAGCTAAGTCGTACTTTTGTCATATCTGACATGTCTGAAAATCATGTTACTGTAGTTGGAGCGGCACAATTACAAACATTTGAAAAGACAGACTGGAAGAACTTATTAGGGCAAGACGCAATGTTTGAACAGTCAGTTATGATTTCGTCGTTAACAACAATGCTGTATTGGCTTTGAGTGGTTTGCGACAAGTGACGCCAGAACTTTTGCGGAGAGGATACCATGAAGTTCGTAAGTGTTTCCCCATAATATTTCTTTTTTTGCTTGCCTAAGCATTATTCGCAGCTGTGCATATAGGTTAGATATATTTTCACAATTTTTTAGTTTCCATTGTCTTCCTAGTTTTCGCTTCAGACGAACAATCTCTGGCGTTATCCAGGGATTACGCTTATTTCTTTTTTTTCCTTAATGTTGCGAATGAGTTTACAGAATGCAAGATAATGGTTTTGAATCTTGCCCACAACGCATTGACGTCATCGTCAGAGCTCAGACTGTCCAGATGAAACGACAAATAATCAATTATGCTGGTGTCGTCAGCTTTATCAAAATTAGGGACGTGCGCAGCGCATTCTCTAACATTTGTTGCGGGAACCTCGGTTTTGATTTGTACAATTACAAATTGATAGTCTGATATGCCAGCTTCAACTGGTACGTGATAATTTTCAAACCGTTCATCAATAAATACTAAGTCCAATATGGACTGCACTGTTCGCGTTTTTCGAGTGCTTTCTTCTACTACCTGGGTTAAATCGTAAGCGAAAGCAATGTCGAGCAGCACTTCGCAGTCAGCTCGTTCTTGTGACTCTAAGGTAATTGAGTTCCAGTCAACCCCTGGCAAGTGAAAATCCCCGGCAATTATTAACCATTGGTTTCGCGCCTTCTGTTTTACTAAGGAACGTTGGATGGCCTCTAAGTATACGATCGATGCGTTAGGGGATCTATAGATTGCTCCTGTTACGTCTAAAGTAGTTCCAAATCTGATTTGGCACCAAGCGCTGTCGTGATTAGGAATGCCGTTCATGCTTACACATTCAATATTTTCCTGTATTATGATCTCAACTCCTCCTCCTCTTCTAGTTTTTCTCTCATTAGGTATTATCTTAAAATCTGGAGGTAACAACTCGCTATCTTGTATTTCTGGTCGCAGCCACGTTTCACTAACAATAACTACATGGGGGTCTTAAGTGGCTAGCACATGTTCCATATAACCGACTTTATTCGCGAGGCTTCGAGCATTAATGCTCATAAGTCGAAAGTCTGTTTCCTGGAAGACGGTATCGGTTCAGTGGTCACTATCTGTCGGTGTATCCTTTGATTGTGTCAATTTGGTTTTCGGAAATTGCCGTATCCCGACACGGCTATTCTTAGAATAATCCCATACGTAGACATTGCTATCTACACTAAGTCTGTCGCGGTTCAAGCGCACGCACGAGTCTTCTTTTTCTTTCAACGAAGACTTCCAGAGTAGCCTGTGCTTATTCAGTGTTTCTTTTCAATAGTCGTCACCAACAGAAGTAGCACTGCCTTTTAGTTTTGCGCAATTTGGAAAAACCTTTTCTTTTCCTCTAAAATCATAAAGCTTCGGTATTACAGGACGAGGCCCCAAAGTTTCTTCTCCGGGTTTGTTCTTATACGCCTTTCCGATTCTGTGCATCCGCTCTAGTGTTTTCAAGTTAAGACCGAGCTTTTTCTTCGAAATTGCTACAACTACTTCACTTTTTTTCAAGTTCTGAAGTTTCATTGTCACTCTTCGATATTCCAAACACCGTTAAATTGTTTCGCAGCATTCTACCTTCTAAACCAACAAGTATTTCTTGATGTTTTTCCAAAGCTGAATTCAGCCTCTCATTTATGTCTTGTAGCTCAGCAAGGCTGTCCGCTAGGTCCCTGTGAAGCTCTACAGTGGCTTCCAGGGCCTTAAGTTTCTCGTTTAGGCCGCTTAGGTTGGCCTGAATTGCCTCACACAACCCTTGCAGAAGTACTTTTAATTCGGGTTCCACAATTAGTCTCAACGTCCCCCGACAACAGCAGACATAGTGATGCAAAAGCAGAAAATAACACCCGTTGGCACAGCAGCACTACGAAAAAGCGATTGTCGCTCTTATAACACGAGTATGAACTAAGCTGTTGAAAAAGGAGAAACTTGTTTGAGCACATTGCCCATGCGTTGCCGCCGTGCTTACTGAATGCTACCGGCAAGGGTGCTTGATTTATACGTGCGGTCTTTCCACAGCGTTGTTTCACCATGGTTCCTGGTGTCGAGGTTGTTGATGATCGACGGGCGAGGCTCCAATTCGGCAGAATCAGCAGCAGCAGCCGAATCGGTCAGGCACATGCTCCGTGCACTCCCATGGAAGGAAGCGCAGATGAAAAGCGCCTGTTGAAAAAGCAGAAACTTCCTTGAGCACAACGCCCATACTTTGCCGCCGTGCCCACTCTTCGGCACACATATAAACTTTATGTATAAATGCATATATATGCATCCCCAAATATATTCACCAATATACCAAACGACAAAGTAGAAGACAGCAAAACCACTCCAAATCCTGGCGGGCGGCAAAGAAAGCTTTGCTTTAAATCTTCAAAGGCACGGACAACTGGCCCAAATGTGTTGTGAGATGTTGATGTGAATGAAATAAACATGTGAGAAGAGGTTTATTGGCGGCTCCTAATGCAAAATCGCAGCGACCGGGAACGGCGAGACAACCCAAAGCACTGTCCAAAAAGACGACCGTAATCAACAGCGCCAGCGGAGCCGATTTGGTTTGGTTTGGTTTGGTGCCTGTAGTTATAGCACAACCCACTACGGGGCATTGGCCATGAATCGGGCGGCAGTGGGTGGAAAAAGAATGAATACCTAAATAGGATTTTTTTACTGAAAATGCGATATTAAATTAATTCTAATCGTTAATAATAATTTTCATGCTATAGTTTCTTAAAATTAGAAGTTAATATTTTTGGTTTCTTGTTTTGGCAAATAATACAGTAAAATTAGCATGGAAGTCTCCTTGTTTCCATTATAAAATTATATATTGCATCACATACGTTCCTATTACAGTGTACTAGTGCCGACGCCCCCAGAGACAGAATGATAGGTAGCGTAATGGCTAATCCAAGTTGGCGGAAGGGACCTTCTAGAAGTCGTTTTCTATGCACGTTGAACCTACGACACTCTATAAAAAATGATCCATAGTTTCGGGTTCATTGCAGTAAAAACATTTAGGAGAAGGTGCCAAACCAGACCTATAGGAACAGAAATTAAGCCGCGGTATTCTGCAACGCAGACGCGTAAATGAAACTTCAAATTTTCTTGTTGCACACCATCCGCTGTGCCAAGGAAATCTAAGGTGCTGAAAATCGGCGTTATCTAATACACATGATTTGGCATGTTCTTCTTGAATGGAAAATTTTTTTAAATCTTGCAGAAGTGACGTATGCCGAAGGTTTTAGGATCCTTAGTACCGGGCCTTTAAGAGATGCCGCTGCTAGTGCGTCTGCTGACTCGTTTAAAGTGAGCCCCACGTGCCCTGGCACCCATAACAGGTGGATGAGGCGTAAATGTTGAGGAACCAATGAATGAAATTCTCGGAGAATGATACTTGAATTGGGCACAGATAAAGCGGAGTAAACAGACAAGGAGTCGGTTAAGATTACGGCTGAAGAAATAGATGGGGGAAGTTTGCGTAGAGCTAGGATGATCGCCAATAACTCTGCTTGAAATATTGGCGTAAAGTCGGGTAGTCGAAGAGAGAAAGACCAATTTAATGATGTCGAAAAAATGCCCACTCCGGCCTTCTTCTCACTGACAGAAGCATCTGTGGCTATTACTGAATTTATTTGGAGGTTTTCAAGGTGGTCATCTAATAAACCTTTTAGGCATTAAATAGGTAGGAGCTTAGCGTTATTGGGAAATATATCGCCAAATTCAACACTTACCGTCGAAGTAGGTAAATTTTGAAAAGCCACATCACGGATTGATATTTGTAATGGCTCTAATAGCTTCTGCACAAAAACTACCTGGGGACAATGCAGTCTGGACCATTGATTCTGAAAGAATGCAGTTGGTTCTCTAGTAAAAATATAGTAGGAGCTTCTCTGGGGAGAAACATAGATGTTTAGAAATGTTTGGACTGTCAGTATACGAAATCGAGTTTGAAGAGAAGGCAGGTGAGTTTCATGATATAAAATATTATTTGCTACAAATTTTGGAAGGCCGAGACACAGACGTAGTGATTCGCGTTCTAAATGAACCAGAGGACGTAACTTATACGTAGGACCTCCTGAAAATAACACGCATCCAAACTCTAGAATGGGGCGGACATACATACAATAAATCATCAGCAAGGTCTCCCTGCGCATTCCAAAAGGACTGCTGCAAACTCTTCGTAATAAACCAACAGTGCGTGTTCCCTTAGATGCGATGTATTCTATGTGAGTCTGCCAATTAAGCTTTTCGGTGTAACTCATTCCCAGATATTTTAAAGAATGTCCCTGCGGAATAATCTCCTGGACATATGACAGTGTTATTCGGATAGGAAAAGTTAAGGGAAAGACCATGATCGCACTTTTGCTGACATTTAGCGACATTTGTATTCCTTTTAGCCAAATTTCAATCTGATTCAGATACGACTGCAAAGTTTTATATAGGCTATGTATATCATTCGATACCGTGAGAAATGCGATATCATCAACGTATACGTATACCTGTACGTCATGATGTGTCGGGATGCGATTTAGTAGAATGTTGAATAGAAGTACTGCACCTTGAGGGACGCCCCTTGTCTGTTTGTAACTTTTAGAAGAAACACCGTTTTGATAGCAATAAAATGTTCGTCCGCTTAGAAAATTTTGAATCCATGCAATTATATACTGTGGAAGATTCACACTATTGAGTCTGTTGATTAAAGTACTGTGGTCGACACTGTCATACGCCTTCGCAATGTCTAATGTCACTAGGGCCGCGTACTGGTTGTTGCGGCGAGCGAGTTGGATTCTACTCTCCAAGTCAACATGAGCACACCAAATTGAGCAGCCGGGCCTGAATCCTATTTGAGAATCACTTAATGTTTGGTTCTCGCCTATCCGCCTATCGACGTGACCATAAAGAACTCTCTCGATTAACTTTACAAGATTTGAGGTTAGAGAAATAGGTCTAATGTTGTCTATTGAATATCCATCGCCTGGATTTTTGAGTAGTGGAATTATTTTGGCAACCTTCCAATCTGGATGAATCCATGCATTCTTAATCGAGTAATTTATAAAATTAAGCAAATCCTGGGGAGACAATTTGAATAATAATTTTATCATTGCTGTAGTTATGCCATCAGGGCCTGGGGCTGAAGATGGCAGCATCTTTACCTCTCTCATTAATTCTTCTAATGTGACCGTTATGTACTCATTAGCTGGTTCAGGTGCCGGTATATGATAGGGCGAAGTGATGTGAATCGACGCTCTAAGCCTTTTGCAATATCCTCCAGTGACTGCACTAATTCAGTGGAAGTTAAGCCAACTGACTCTACATTAACTGGGGCTGAAACAATCTTTTTATACCGTAGGAATCGAAATAGGGCTTTTTTATTACTATACTGGGATAGGTAACTGTAATGTTTGGTGTTATAATTTTCTTTCGCTTTGTCAACTGTTTGCCTGAATGTAGCTGCAGCAAACTTATAGTCATTCCAATCGCGTTGGCGATGCGGCTGTGCCGCGAGGCGCGTCTTCTTCTTCACAATCTCCATCCGGACAAAAAGAGCCATCCTGGCGCCTTAAGAATCAGGAGGCAGAGGGTCGTGGTAGGGCTTGAGATTCGAGACGTGGACAATGTCACGTCCACGCCGGCGCAAGTCTTCAGGTGGTGACACTGGCTCAATTAGAAAATTCACCAGAGATGTTTGCTCCAAGACTCGGTAAGGCCCTTCGAATTTTGGGACGAGTTTCGAGGAAAGCCCCGGAGTCTGGAAAGGGACAGACAACCACACAAGAAAGCCTGGAGCGTAGGTGGTGTTTGGAAGCGTGTCGGTGCGGTTTTCTTTCTGGCGCTGCTGTTGCTCTGCCGTAAAGGAGCGCGCTAGCTGGCGGCATTCTTCGGCTTGTCGGGCGACGTCGGACACAGGTAGACACTCGGAGGCGTCAGAACGTATGGAAGGAGCGTGTCGATGGTATGCGTAGGCTCGCGGCCATACAGGAGGAAGAAAGGTGAAAATCCCGTAGTGGCCTGGATCGCGGTGTTGTACGCGAATGTGATGAATGGAAGGATGTGGTCCCAGTTACCGTGATGAGATGCCACGTACATCAACAGCATGCCACCAAGTGTGCGGTTAAATCGCTCTGTGAGCCCGTTAGTCTGGGGATGGTATATGCCGTGCTTGTCCGATGAATAATACGGCATTCTGAGCGCAAACTTTTGACGACTTCGGAGAGGAAGGTGCGACCTCGATCGCTGAGGAGTTCTCGAGGTGCGCCGTGTCGAAGCACGAAGCGATGTAGGACGAAAAAGGCTACATCCCGCGCTGTAGCACTTGGTAAAGCTGCAGTTTCGGCGTAGCGTGTCAAATGGTCAACAGCAACTACGATCCACCGATTGCATCTGGCGTCATAGGAAGCGGGCCGTATAGGTCGATGCCGACGCGATCGAAGGGTGTGGCAGGGCATGGGAGCGGCTGCAAGGCACCAGACGGGCGTAAAGGCGGCGATTTGCGGCGTTGACAGTCAAGACAGCATCGAACAAACTTTTGTACAAAATCGTACATGCCACGCCAATAGTAGCGGTGGCGAATTCGTCCGTACGTCTTGAAGGCTCCGGCGTGGCCACACTGCAGATTGTTGTGGAAAGCGACACATATTTGTGACCTTAAGCTGCGGGGAATCACCAGAAGCCACCGACGGCCTTCAGGAGAGTAATTGCGTCGGTGGAGCAGCTGGTCACGAATGGCAAATTGAACTGCTTGGCGTCGGAGGTTTCGGGATACAGGGATGGTCGATGATCCAGATAGATAGTCGAAAAGAGAAGCGATCCATGGGTCACGACGTTGTGCGGTGGCAAAGGAGTTCATGTCGAGAGATGACATGGAGTGTGCGGAAGTTGTTCTGCAGGCCGAGCCTGGAGGTAAAGGTGAACGAGACAGGGCGTCTGCGTCGGAGTGTGCTCGCCCGCTGCGGTATACGACGCGAATATCGTACTCGTGGATGCGTAATGCCCAACGGGCTAGGCGACCAGTGGGATCTTTCAAGTTGGCAAGCCAACAAAGCGCGTGGTGATCTGTGGCCAAGTCGAATGGGCGCCCGTACAGGTACGGTCGGAACTTGCCAAGTGCCCATACTAAGGCTAAGCACTCTTTTTCGGTCACGCTGTAATTGGCCTCAGGTTTCGTAAGCGTGTGACTCGCATAGGCGACTACGTATTCGGGGTAGCCGGGCTTTCGTTGGGCGAGGACGGCGCCGAGACCGACCCCGCTGGCATCTGTGTGTACCTCAGTTGCAGCTGACGGGTCGAAATGGCGAAGAATAGGTGGGGAGGTGAGAAGACGACGCAGCGTAGCAAAGGCGGAGTCACATGCAGGGGACCAGGAGGAGAGGGTGGTGTCACCGCGCAGAAGCTGAGTCAATGGCGCCATGATAGATGCGAAATTCCGAACAAAGTGCTGGAAATATGAGCATAGGCCCACAAAGCTTCGAAGTTCTCTGATGGTCTGAGGCTTCGGAAACTCAGCGACTGCTCGAAGTTTTGCAGGATCCGGTAGAACCCCGTGCTTGGACACAACGTGGCCTAAAATGGTGAGCTCTCGCGCGGCGAAGCGGCACTTCTTGAGGTTGAGTTGGAGGCCAGCGTTCGTTAGACAGGTCAAAACAAGTCTGAGGCGGAGCAGGTGAGTCGGAAAATCAGGCGAGAAAACCACGACATCGTCGAGGTAACACAGAAATATAGACCACTTGAGGCCACGCAGCGTGTTGTCCATGAGTCGTTCAAAGGTGGCAGGGGCGTTACAAAGCCCCAACGGCATTACGTTAAATTCATATAAGCCGTCAGGCGTAATGAATGCGGTTTTCTGGCGATAGGCTGCAGCCATCGGTACCTGCCAGTACCCTGAACGCAAGTCAAGGGACATTGGCAGCAGTAGCAGCAGTGTGCATCTCAGCGCTCTAAGCCCGAATCTCTGTACTTTTGCAGACTGCACTCAGGTGTGACGTCGACAGTTCTACGCTGGGATCTTCCAAGTATCCAACATGAAAGATCACGGAGCGCCTATCTGCAGAGAATCTTCGCCGTATCAGCCGCTGCTGGCGCTGTCATCTACCAGGAGGCTATAAGACTGATCCCCGAAAGCACGCCCATCACATTGGCAGCAGTAGCAGCAGTGTGCATCTCAGCGCTCTAAGCCCGAACCCCTGTAATTTTGCAGACTGCAGTCAGGTGTGACGTCGACAGTTCTACGCTGGGATCTTCCAAGTATCCAACTAGACAGATCACGGAGCGCCTATCTGCAGAGGATCTTCGCCGTATCAGCCGCTGCTGACGCTGTCATCTACCAGGAGGCTATAAGACTGATCCCCGAAAGCACGCCCATCACATTGGCAGCAGTAGCAGCAGTGTGCATCTCAGCGCTCTAAGCCCGAACCTCTGTACTTTTGCAGGTTAGTAACTGCATTATTATTTTTGCGTAGCTTTTACTCTTACTTTTGATATTACTGCTGCTGGTGCTGCTGCCACAGTGAAATATGTCTCCGGGAGGGCAGCGCAAAGTATGTGAAGAGTGCGATGATTCAGAGAAATCAATGACATGTAGTGAATGTGATTGCACGTACCATACCGGAAAGTGTGCTGGCGTATATCCGACACCACAGTAAAATCGAAGGGTGAAGCGTATCGCAGAGCATGGCGATGCAGAACATGCCGACGCTCTACGTCGCCTTCACAGCTAGCAGAAAAGGTGGTCAAACAACCTGACGCGCAAGATGATGTACGCGTGTGGCTGAAGACTATTAATGACAAGCTGGACCGATTGCTGCCCCTAAAAGAATCTGTTGAGAGCTTGGAAGATGCTGTTCACTTCATGAGCGAGCAGTACGATCAGCTTCTAACACGCACGGAAAAAAATGAACGCGATGTCGCGTTCATTTTTACTAAAGCAGGTTACTAAAGCTTGAAGAACGGGAGGAGGTCACACAGCTTAAGGCCGAGGTTGACTACTTGGAATGGCAAAGCCGTAAACTAAACCTGGAATTCCACGGAATTCCGCAAACTTACAATGAGAATTTATTGGAAGAAATAAATGCGCTAGCAGGAAAGGCCGAGCTCCCACAACTTTTGTAACATGATATTGTGGCGATCCATCGACTGCCCGCTAAGAAAGGAAAAACGCCAGGTGTTATTTGTCGCTTTGCCAAACAAATGAAGCGAGATGGATGGTGGCAAAACCGGAAGAAGCTGAGCAGTGTAGATAAGTTGTTTTTGCAAGAAAACATAACCAAACGAACGCGTGCACTTCTTTTTGAGGTGAAAAACTGGGCAAAGATAAACGCTTTCAAGTACGTCTGGCATCACAATGGACGAGTCCTCGTGCGCAAAACTGACGGCGAAAATGCGGTGGCCATTTCAAGTTCTCGCGACTTCAGTAAACTAAGATAAGGAACACGGCAGTCTCTGATATGACTAAATGATAATCATGGATAACGTCGACGCGGAACGTTACGTACTGCCGCATGGCTTTGAAAGGCACCTGGGACCAGTATATATGAAATCACTGAAGTGTTTTCATCTAAACATACGATCAGTAAAGCATAAAGTACCCGAACTTACTCTTCTTTTCAAGCAGCTTGATCACGTGTTTGACGTGACAATGCTTACAGAAACATGGAGCACAGACGACTCAACTGTTTTCCGTCTTCCTTCTTATCAAACTTTCTATGCTAACCGGACCAGTGGTCGCGGTGGGGGTGTATGCATCTTGGTAAAAAGTACTTTCTCGTGTGAGTTACTTCAGACGTTCTTCGTAAGCACAAGTGACGAGTTTATTTCGTTAAAATTGCAAAGGATTGTAATCGCTGTTGTCTATCGACCTCCGAACGGAATGATGACACCATTTTTAGAATACCTAGAAGGTTTTTTTTACATTTGTAAATGATTCCCATTTCGATCTCATATTTGGTGGTCATGTAAACATTAACATGTTGAGCAGTGATCCGTCAAAGGTTAAGCTGGATGTTCTATTAAAATCCAATGGCCTTACAAATGTTATTCATCTTCCAACAAGAGTGACTCTGAATACGTCTACATTGATTGATATTTTTGTTACAAATGTAATGCCGGAGAGAATCAGAGCTGGAGTAATCGCGGCTGAGTTCAGTGATCATTTGCCTATTTTTTTATGCTGTAGTAAAAAAGTGAACATGAAACAAAATTCACCTGCAAATTTAATACAGCGTATTACGCCGCAAAATCTTTCCTCGTTTGTAGACAAACTTTCGTTGGTACCGTGGGACACTGTGTATAATATTACAGATGCTTGCGCAGCTTACGAAGAATTCCTGAAAATCCTTAAACCTATATATACAGAGAACTTTCCTTTTGTACGCTTAAAACAAAAGAGAAAAATTCGTAAGCCCTGGATAACCTCTGACCTGGCAGCAAAAATTCGGGAGAAAAATACAATGTTTAGCAAATTTATTAAGAACAGAGATCCGGACGCACTGAAGAAGTTCAAAACTTTCCGTAACAGTTTAGACAAAGAGTTAAAAAGAGCAAGAAAACGTCATTTTAATAATTTATTTACTTCCCTTTCTGGCTGCTCAAATGCTCTCTCTGGAAGAAGTTGAACTCAGTGTTACAATATCATGTTAAAAACCAATCAGTTCGTGAAATAAAATACAATGGCAACGAGTTGTCAGGGAAGGCGTTAGCCAATGCTTTCAGTGAGCATATTGTGAACACCGCGGGTCAAATGGCAGCAACGAGTGATTTAAAAAATGTTTACTACAATAACAGTTTGGTGTTCCTTGACCCTGTCACTGAAGCTGAAGTGACAGAGGTAATAATAAGCCTAAATAACAGCAGTGCGTTGGATGTTGACGGGATGCAAGCGAAGCCTTTGAAACATGCTGCCTCTTTGCATGCTCCATGCATACCATACATATTTAACTTATGCCTCGAGCAAGCGATATTTCCACCCCAAATACAAGTTGCTCGTGTTAAGGTACTCTATAAGAAGGGTGACAAGAACAATATGGGCAATTACCGGCCTGTTTCTATATTTCCCGTGTTTTCAAAGGCCTTTGAAAAGGTAATCCTCAAAAGACTGAAAAAATTCGAACAGAAACACATCTTGATTGACTGCCAGTATGGCTTCCGTGAAGGTTTGAGCACTGAATCGGCACTTCTTGCACAAAAAGAGTATATACTAGATCAAATCGAAAAAGAAAATGTAGTACTGGGCATTTTTATAGATTTTTCAAGGGCCTTTGACCTTATTAATCATAAACTTCTCATTAGGAAGCTCATATCAAAAGAAGCCAACAAACCCGGACACCAAGGACAACATAGGGGAAATTACATGTGCTTAATAAATAATATGAAGAAACGATAAATTAATGGAAATCAAAGCGCATGAAAAAAGAACTTGCCGCAGGTGCGGCCCGACGTGCGGCCCAAGTGCGGTTGTGAAACGTCGAATGAACTTACAAAGTGGTGCAGGAGATCAAGAAGGTCGGCGCGTTCGGCAGGTGTGAGGGTATCGGCGATGGGACTCGAGAATGCATCCCTGGACGTCTCCTCAAGCGCGGAAATCGATGATGACTGGCCGGAGTCGACATCAAAAGAGTCTCCGGGGACGTCAACCAAAGACGAAGAGTCGATGAGTTTCACGAAGCCAAGGCATTCACCAACGAGCAACGTAATAGGCGCACAGAAGGGATTGCAAAAGTATATATTGCTGCAGCCGCCGGCCATGTCAAGTGTTGCGAAGGGTAGTGGGAGAGATTTACGGCTCATGAAGACGTCGAACGGTGTGAAGAGGACCATTGCATCAGTGATGGCATCGCAAGAGACGGGTATGAGGGCGAAGGAGCCAGGTGGAATATCTGTGTCCTCGCGCACGGTAAGTTTAGAAGGGCGGTCACAATCCTCTTGCAAGGGTGCGTCACAAGGGGAAAATTCAACTTCGGCGCGTGCGCAGTCGATCACGGCTTTACGACGGGATAAGAAGTCCCATCCGAGGATGACGTCATGCGAGCAGGTGGGAAGAACAATACACTCGACTATGTAAACAATGTCGTGAATAAGCACACGTACTGTACAGGCTGCGTGCGGAGTGACGTGCTGCGCGCTTGCCGTACGATTCGACAGTCCAGAAGGCGGCGTGGTCACCTCGCGCAGTGAACGGCACAGTTTGGCGGCTATCACAGAAACGGCTGCGGCGGTATCCACAAGAGCGAATGCAGGAACACCTTCTACACAAATTTCGACCACGTTAGCAGGACAGGCGCGAGGACTTAGACAGTTCAAATGGGGCGCAGTTCTTGCCTCGTGAACTACGACGTTCAGTTTTCCTGGTCAGGTGGTGCGGGTCGCCGACGCATTGGGGAGAGCGAGCGTCGGCAATGGGATGGCGAGCGACGCGAAGGAAATTCCGGAAGATCAGCACGAGCATACGGTTGGGGGGAAGGAGTGGCGTATTGGCGAAAGGGCTGGCTGCCATACTGGAAGGGCCGAGAGGCGTCGCCGAACGCTTGAGGCCGACGGCAGCAATATCGGGCGACGTGTCCGGGAGTGCAGCAAGAATAACAGATGGGACGATTGTCAGGCGTCCTCCAAGGATTAGCTCTCGGTGCGGTCCAAGATGCAGCATGGGCTTCCGGTGGCATCGGTTGGGAATGGGTCGCGAAAGACTCAGGCGGAAGCCTGCGTACTGCCTGCGCGGGCGTAATAGGCGCGGCCACAGGCAGGACTGGCTGCGCATAGGTGAGAGGCTTGGCGACAGGCTGCACTGCCAGCGCAGAGTTGAGATTCGCGGCTGCAGGCGGCTGATGGTGTGCGGAAGGAACAACTTGAGCGACCTCTTCGGAAATGGGAGTGCGGAGCGTGTTTGGAAGACGGGAGGTGGGCTCCTGAGTGAAGGGGGACTAAAGAAAGTTGGCGGGCAACTTCCTCACGCACGAAGTCCTTGACCCGTTGAAAGAATGAGGATGGGCCATACATGCTGTCAAGGCTTGCCACCAAGTCGTCGCTTCCCAGAGCACGCCGAGTCGAAGCGCGTTGCTTCCTTAACTCATAACTTTGGCATAGGCTGACGACTTCGGACAGAGTGCGCGGATTCCTGGCTAGGAGCATGTGGAATGCGCCATCATCGATGCCCTTCAGTATATAGTGAATTCGCTCAGCTTCGGGCATTGCGGCGTTGACTCGTTTACAAATGTCCACGACGTCTTCAATGTAGCTCGTGAACGTTTCTGCCGTCTGCTGTGCTCGGGCGCGCAGCTTGCGAACAGCGGGTCGGCCGAACACTTCCGTAAATGTTGTCTTGAAGATTGACCATGTGGGTAGGTCACTTTCGTGGTTGTGAAACCAGAGTTGGGCAACACCAGCCAGATAAAAGATGACGTGGGTTAACTTCGCTGGATCATCCCACTTGTTGTGCGCGCTCACCCGTTCATATGACGCCAACCAGTCTTCGTCGTCTGCACCGCTGAAGATCTTGGGGTCCCGTTGTCGTGGAACGCCGGTGCAAGTGACGGACTGTGGCGTCGGCGCCGTTTGGGATGAGCTGTCGGTCATGGCGGGCGATAGCGTTCTTGATCGCAGCTCCAATGTTTCAAGCGACGGGGTTTGAGTCCCAGCACCTCCACCAATTGAGAAGAGGTTTATTGGCGGCTCCAAATGCAAAATCGCAGCGATCGGGAACGGCGAGACAGCCCGAAGCACTGTCCAAAAAGACGACAGTAATCAACAGCGCGAGCAGCGCCGAGCCGCGCGTTGGCGATGCGGCTGTGCCACGAGGCGCGTCTTCTTCACACATGATATATAGTGGTAGAATACAGTAAGCTGTTCGCAAGTAGGAATTGTAATTTTAAATTGGCAAAGAAAGTCTCAAAAACCAGTAAGCTACAAGGCCTGGCGGAGAAATTTATGTACTTCAGATGTAGTCTATGAGATTACTGTACGTAATTTGGCTGTTATTAAGTACAACATAATTATTGCTTAAAATTGCAGTTGCTATATTACTAGACGCTCGCGCTTTATTTTATGCTTCGTAAATCAAAAGCGCATGCATGGCTACGGCAACACGCTGAACAGCATATCACGTGTAAAAGCATTGTTTCGCTTTCGATCCGATCGATTTCGTTTTGACTGGTTAAATACCAAAGCAGTTAGACAGAAAACCGCGAAAATATCTAGCCATTATAGTAGAAATACTTTAACACTACGGAAAACATGAATCCCAGGGACATCGACTTAATAAACAAAATAATATTTTCTCAGTTACGGCCGCACTTGTCCTGTGCCTCCCACTAATGCCGGCCTATAATCACTATCGCGTTCACCTATCACCAATGTTTTTACATTTTTTTTTTTTCAGCTGGCAAACCGGCTTCGAGAGGTGACCCGGTTTTACGAGAAATGGCGCTGGCGTTGTGCTGAGATTTAGTTAAGATATAGTTCGAAAGGCGAGACTTGCCTCGGGCATGCGCTTTTGCTACGTTGTTGGTGCTTGCGCGTTAATCATGCCTTTATTTGGAGCTTCAACGCATTCCGCAAACGTAGAACTCCTTGCAGTGATCGTGCATACGTATCTGGGTGGATGCCGTGAAGTGTCAGCGCGAATTTTCGACATGCCGACGTGCAGCGTGCCGGGCTGCCGTTCGGGGTATGCATCGGCGGCGGCAAGTCCCGTGCACCGACATTTCTTAAGGCGAGACCCTTCAGTGGCTCATACCCCCGATGGCCTGGAAAACGAGGCGTGCAGTAAATAAAGTCACGTGAGCTCGCCTCGGGCAGGCACGCGCTCGTGCCACTGCTCGCGCGTTCGTCGGCGTCTTCTTCCACAGCCGGCTCCGCTGCCGCTCATCATGCCAGAAAAAAGAGCGAAGATAATTAAGATACCGTTCATTCAAGCGCTCGAACTCGCGACCTTCCGTGGGAGTCGGTCCCTCGAGCTTATATAGAAGTCGAACCCACGATTTTTGGTGTGAAGGTGAAGTTAATTAGGACACAGTCAATTAAGGTAGCATCAATTAAGACACTCAAACCCACGACCTTTGGTGGGAGAAAACAAGTAATAAGAAGTAACAACGCATTCGCATGAGAATGTGACGTAATTTAATGAATGCCTTCTCAATCCACAGGCTTTCGCCTTCACCCTCTTTGGCGTATGTTAAAGTGACTCAATTTTTCAAGCCTCCAAAGGGACCTGACGTATTGAAGGCACGGGAAAACGTGATTTCTGGAAAAACTTTAAGATTTTTTTTTACGTCAGACGCATAAGTTAGTGACATTCATTTTGGGTCTGCAGAGATCATGAGCTGCTATGAGCACGCCGTGAACGGTACAACCGTAGCGATACAACGAGGCAAGTGGACAATGAGGGAGCGCGTGGTGCCCCGAATTTATCCGGACATACCTGAGCATCTGTCGAAACCAAAAGTGCCCAAGTGAGCGAGAAAACCACGCAAAGTAAGGACAGTGGTTCCTGCCCAAGTTGTTTCCTGCCAAAGTGATGGGAATTTGTTGCGACGAAACTTAAGCAAGTGACGGCATGGGTGGGAGTGAACGCGCCGAAGTAAGCTCGTTAGAAACTACGGCCTGACTTGCTGTTATGCAGGGCGTTCCAAAATTTGAGTCGAGGAATGTGAAGGGTTCGACCATGGAGGCTATTATCTACAAGCTCAAGGACTCCGGGGGCACTGTACACATTGAAGTAGCTGCTTTTCTAACCCTTCTTGACGCTCCTGAGGACTGTGATGTGACAAGTGTCGGTTGTCCCGCTCACAAAGATACCGCTACTGTTTAGCTTCTACTCATACATAGTGCTACGAACGCATTTTGCCGCAAAAGATACTTGGAAGAGCCTCAGTTCTTCAGAAAAGGTCGCGTCTGCCAGAAAGAAAGCAAAGATAACGTGAAGGCTTCCTGTACAGTTCCGTCTCTGGAAGCAGCTTTCCTATTGCAAATATGTCTCTGCAAACAATTTACTTGCTGCGTTCGCTTTCACATTAAGAAATGAATGAATCAACTTTATTTCTCGTCCAAGCGACGGTAGACTGGGACTAAGGCGCGAAGGCCTGACAGAGGTCCCAGAGCCCACAGTTACACCGGCGCTTATAATCAGCACAAATGAATACATATAAAACGTACATACGTTTCGTACAAGAGAACAGAATTTCAGTAACAAAAATGATTGCAATATTTGCGCATTGGAATATGAGGAAGCCGCAGAAACATTAGTACAAATGCTATCTATATGAACTATTTCTTAGCTCATACATGCGTACATACAGATGCACTAGAAACAAAATATCAATAATTAATGAAAGCAAATGTCATCGGCCCGAGTAATTGACAAGTAAAAATGACAAGACATTCTTTCATGCTTCCTTGCTGGTTGTTGATTTGGTAGGCTTTCTCGCAGTTTTTGCCCTCGTAAGACGCGTGTTCACGTAAGGTTGGAATATTATTGAGGATTACGGGGATCCTGGGCTGACTTGTGCCGGCAAAAAATAAACGTCGGTCACAACGCGAAGCGGAATGAAGGTAAGTGGCCCGTGCAGTGTTCGCCTTGCATTTTTTTTAATCTTTTTTGTCGGGCCTTACGTGCTGTTTTTTTTTATAATGTTCAGATACAATTCAAAAGCGCTTTTCACTAAAGTCAAGTAAATGAAGAGGGAAGTCGCGTTTCTGCTTCTAGAATAATAAGAGAGTTAACGGAATGTGGCAGTCGCTTGCCGGCACCTTTGAGGTAGTAGCAGATGACGCGCTGCAACCGATCTTAAGGCTACCACAGTGCCGCGAGTCGGTGCGATCGCCGACCCGCTCCGCGCCACTGGAAGGCCGCGCTCTTTGCCAGCTCAACCTAATCGATAAGCAGTGCCTATCAGCGTTTTCAGCATGCTTCCAGTGAACGACTGCGTCCTCACTGCAAAACGAAAAATTCTGATAAGAAAATGTTCCGCGGCGTTTTCTGCGTTACCCCTTGATTATTAGACACTCTGATTGGTAAGCTTTCCATTGCATTAGAAAAACCAAGTACCGTGAAAATTGGCTGTCCGTCCCTTTGAATATCTCTGTGCCTTCGCTGCTTTGCAAATGTTCCCGTCTGAGCCCTATTGAGGACAGGCTCTTCTTTGGCAACTTCACATGGGTTCGGCGTACGTGGAACCTTGGTATCTCTCTGGCCTCTCAGTTAGAAAACGGCCTTTTTGGCGCCCCCAGAGCGCCATAGCGAGTCGCGAAAGGTTATACTTATAAGGTTAGAAAGGTATCAAAATGTATGTCCGAACGAGACAAGAAGCAAGAATTATACGCAGCGTAGGTATGTCTACCGGTACGAGTGTAATTAGTGCCAGTATGGTCTAACACTAACCACATTGCACCATAGACCTACATGGACCCACCTGGCCGCTTCATCCAAAAAGAAAGGCGTGTCAACCAAAGTTGACGCGAAAGAAGAGAGCGTCAACGTAATTAGCATAAAAAAATGAAGCGAATAAAATAACTTGACATGAATAAAATAGAGGGTGCGGCAAAAAACAACGCAAGCTCTGACAATGGAACGAATAAAATAATCCAAATAATGCAAAACTATCTGGCAATTAACGCAACATTGCATCATATTTAATGATCATATAATTTCAATAGGTATATATACATATACCATGTACGTCGACCTTGACATCTTTCGCATCGAGTTTGGTTGACACGGCTTCTTTCATTCATCATTGGAATGCCGATTTAACAAAGGATCTCTTACTATTCCCTTTCCATATGTAAATTATTTATCGTTAGGTTTCTGAACTTGCTGGTCCAATCTGCATAATTGCTTCTGTAAGCCAAGAAGCAGCGCCGTATAGAAAAAGAAAGATTCAAGGGTTTTACAGGCCAAAATCTCGATTTGCTTATGAAGCACACCTAAATGGGAGACTCAAGAATAATTATGACCGCCCGCAGTTGTTTAACGTCTACTATAAATCTACGCGCGAAATCGCTTTTCCATTTCGCCCTCGTTGAAACGCAGCCACTGCGGCCGTATACAACCACCTTGCCATCTCAGTTACCACCGTTATATGCGTCATGTACTGTACTAACCTAACTCATTTCCTTTGGCTTTGAAAGTATCTGTACTAACTAACTAAATAATTAATTAATTTCTCATAATTATTTTAATTATAATTAAATAATTTTGCGATAAGCATTGCAGTGCCACTAAAATTAGTGATCGGTATATTGAAACTAAATATTTGAAGCAAGTTGATATATAGACGTAATCACCGGAGTGCAGCTGAGATATTGGTGTTATATCAGTGCCGCCAAAGAATTTGCAACTGGCCAACGTTGACTAACAGCCCCAGGTTAAATATGCCGACAGGCAATGTGCGCATAGGCCGGAACCCAGAAATTCGAAGTTTTCGGGTAGAGTCAAATCTGATGAATCTTTACCATAATTTTTTTAGGATGGGGAGTGATGTGCAGCATATTTATCTGGTTAATCTGGCAGAGTGATAAACCTTTACCTATAAGAAAGAAACCCCCCTCAAATCCGCTCTGTGAAAGTGCATGTACAGCTAACCTGTTGCCGGCGTTAGACAATGTTAGACAAGCACCACCACCACAAGCGACGTACGCAGGCGCCTGTGTGGGAGTGCAGCATACATCCTCACTCTTCTAAGCGCTCCGCCAAACGCATGTACATTGATTGAACTAACTAAATTTCTCGAAGTAAATAGCGTCAGAAAATTGGTAAAGTACGACTTATAGGCCAGCTCCAGACATGACAGCTTCTGATTGTAATTCGAATATACGAGAAAACATACCTCTGTTACCCGTATACTCAAAAACAAAGCAGATTTGCAGCTGCCCTGTGAGGTTTGACCGAGAGAGAGAAAGAAAAGGGAAGAAGGAAAGACAGGGAGGTTAACCAGACTGAGTCCAGTTTGCTACCCTACACGTGGGGAGGGGAATGGGGAGTGAAAGAGAGAGAGAGAAAACATGAGTCTATACCACACTTTCACATGCACTAAGTTAGGTGTATGATGGCTATAGTCTGGCACTCAAGTATGTTGCCTTCAGGTAGGGAAGAAGCGCTCGAACTGCTTTCTGGGCTAATGAACTGTGAGGCCAGGTTCCCAAGATCTTTGCTTCTGTAAATGGCCGGTCATACAGTCTATTCAAGGCACACTGGAGAGTCTTACGTTGGTTATCAAAGCGAGAACAGTGGCACAGAAGATGACTGATGGTCTCTTCACACTTTCATTTAGCGCACATTGGTGAGTCCGTCATTCCAATACGATAGCTGTAGGAGTTGGTGAATGCTACTCCTACCCACAGATGACACAGCAATGTTGCGTCACGTCGTGAAAGCTTTCCTGGTAATTTAAGTTTCAGTGATGGGTCGAGGCTGTATAAACGACACTTAGAGTTCTGTGGTGAATGCCAGTAACTTAATGTGATAGTACGAGCGAGATGGCGAAGCTCTCTTGCAGCGTCTACTCGCGATAAAGGTATAAGGAGTGTCGGTGCGCCATCCTGGGCACGTCGGGCAGCGTCATCGGCGAGGTTTGACTGAGTGACTGTGGCCGCTAGGTGGTGGTACTGTTCTTGGGTGAGCAAAGAACGAGCCCACGAAAAATCCCGACCAACTAGGGGCAAACAGGTTCGCTGTAGTAAAACTAAACGCCGTCAATTATTTTACCATATGGTTGGGGGAACCAGCGCCGCTAAATAAAGACTTGAGCCCGGCATCCACAAGAGCCATAACTTGGCAAATATATAATTCGAAGGACGTGGCCAATATGTGCATTTATTGCTGTGTAGCATATTTCATTGCTCCAGATTACAATACGAAAAAAAAATATAATAGATTGTTAGCAGGGATCTATGCGCAAAAATCTTTGTTGTTTTGAACTTCAAGGCTGGGTTCACATGATGAGGTCCTGGAAATAGTACCTCAATAGAAATTTATTCTACACCAACTGATGGTGAGGCGTTGCTTCGGTTACAAAGTCTCAGACTTCGTTTATTGCCTTGCTGTCTGTGTAAATACATGCGTATGACTTTCCCGTAGTTGTGGATGTCTCGGATGGGTGTAGGTAGGGTTCTTCATTAGCCAGCCGCCGCCTACCCTAAACCCCACGGGCAGACAGCCACAATCTCAGTGATCTTCCGTAATAGGAAGGCGAGGGCTGCATTATTGTGTATTTTGGGGTGCACCCAGTCACCAGCGGTGTCTTGGTGTATGTACGTCCCCAGGAATTAAAGACTGTTTTCACAGATATGAAAATGTAAGACAGCCTGCGATCACGTGCATCGTAGTCGCTACGATGCACGTAGAACGACGAAATGTGCCGTCCTTAGAGTAGACGCACTAAAATGCGGGCCGCAAGATGTGGGAATCAGAAGTGCGGGAAGCAACGCGGCACCAGAGTGTCCGAATGCCACTCAGTAATTCCTGTGGCATCGTCGGTATGTCGCACGCCTCGTCATCAAACCGCTACTGCCGCGGCTGACAAAAATGCCGAACGGTTGTGCCCCTTCCCTTAGCGCTTTCCATCACTGGCAACGAGTAGGCCGGTCGTGCTCATAGCTTGGACAAAATGGGACCGGTGCGGATGCCATTCTGTGCTGTGCTGATCGCGTCTCGCTCTGGGTCCACTCGTTGTCTTCGACACCTGTGTGCCCGGGAACCGATAGAAAATGACATAAGTCTTTTAGTTCAAGGCAGTCGTCTCTGAATTTTCCAATCAATACACCAATGATGACAGGATGCAGTGATGGGCTTGTTTGGGTCCGTCTGCATGTTTCGTAACTGCACAGTAAATTCTCAAGAAGAACGCTTTTGTGTAGCCCTTGGAGGGAAGGTTAGAGCGCCCACAGTGCTGATCGAAGTACCTCGAGACTTGCCTTCGTTGTATCGACCTCTTCCGCAGAAACAGGACCAACTGCGTTCAGTATTCAGTGAGCCATGTCGGCCTACGCTATCACCCGGATGTGATTGTAGGTTCTGCTTCGGCGAAGCCATTGAAGACGCCGACTGCCTCACGGTTAATCCTCTGAAGCGGAAGAATAAGATGAAAAGTAGGGAGGCCAAGCGTCCATGTTTGATGAAATCCTACACTGGTCATAAAGGAAAGAGGAATAGTAAAAGAAAAAGAGGGAGAACTGCGTGGGCGTAAGAGGATGCACAGCATGAGTAGGTACTATATTATTTTGACCTGGTTCAATTTCAAAAATGAATAATTGCAGCCGAGACTTGTAAGGCGGGACAAAATGACGTAGAACATTTGGAAATGAATTCTGATTTTTGTTTTGTATTTCCAATGGAGCAATGAACGCCAACTGACCTTTTTTGGCGAGTTACCTTTCTGGTCAGTCGATATTAAAGTACCCTGTTACGTAGAAGAATTACAGAATTATTTTTTTTTGCACCAACATGTACGGCATTATGAGCATAAACATTGGAGCAAAATGCAACCACGTTTTCAGATAATATAGACTCTTGCAAGCGAGACACAGTAAACACATTCTATCGCAAAAAAATGCAAGTCCCACGCAATCTGGCAATCGAAGTAAGCGAAGCTTTGTCTGCTGTTTGCGTTCATTGACGTTATTTAGCCGTGATATATTGACGGCATACGGCAGTCGCGACGGGATATGTGAAACGTTACCTTGCCTGCTCCGCTCGACGCTTTATGCGACCCTTCGTCTCGTCGGCACTATTGTGCACGCTTCGGCGCCATTCTGGGCTGTAGCGTAGTAGCTCACAGAACTGCCTCCTCTCTCTCTCTCTCTCTCTCTCTCTCTCTCTCTCTCTCTCTCTCTCTATTTCCTCGCTTATATTCTCCCCACCTCCTGCCTCTACTGCCGTTGCGGGTGAGGACGGAGACAAGCGTGGCAGCTCCTGCACAGCATTTGTGAGGGGTCACGCCTAGTTAAGGCGTCCCGAGGGCGCTGTGGAGATGCGTCGCGGCGTAAATCATGGCACGAGCTTTTCCGGTCGTCTTTCCAATTATTGTATGAAACTCTATTGGCTTTCCTTTGTGCCACCCTCCTGCCGTGTACAAACGCGACAGCGTTAAGGGCCCCGTGTCGCAGAAAATCTGGTGTCGACGCCGTGGGTGTCTCTATAATCCTTCTGAACCACAACCACGCAGGCCCTCCACGTGGCACATACATTGTCTTATATTCTTTACGAAGTTATTCCTCGGAATTTCGAGAATGACAGCGCATAAACAAATGTCATGAAACAAAACACCGACAGCGCATGCCTTTTGTGTTTTTGTGACATGGCCACGTTTCGACCACGTCCCGACGCGGCCACCGTTAGTGGCGTGCGTCTCAACTACGTCCTGGCGTGGCCGGCGTTACAGCAGTGGCAGCAGTGGGAAAGTCGAAGGAAGAGGCAAAGAAAGCTTCGCTTTAAAAGTAAGGCTCCAGTGGCTGTTGGCGCCAACGGCCATCTGGCATGAGCGTTTTTGCGATTGGCTAGATTCCGCTTGCTCCCAAAGAACCGTGATCGACTATCGAAGTAAGCACCCGCGTACTCCAACGTAATTCCAACAAAAGGTTTTGCAAAACCACTGCAAGTAGGACACGTGACCTCCGCGACTCCATTTGCAATGTGAACGCACCTTTGCACATGTTTCAGACCTTTAGAAACAACTTAATTCGATTTGTGTCGATTCTACGACAAGCCGAAGTGCGCCTCTTCGTCTAAAAAAAGTCTCGGAAGAATAAAAGACTGACGTGTACACAGTGCACAATTGGGTTTATAAAGTCCCAATACAACACCTGAGCTAAGCGATACGCTATAATGGAAAGTACGTTGCGATGATCATTTTTGCTTTTTGATCATTCATGCCGTCGCACCTGCTCGCACACCACCGTGCCACCATTATCAGTGTGGTTAGATAAGATAGACGTGACATTCTCATACCAAATGTCTACAACAGAAGGAAAATAATCCGTAGGAGACACTGCGTTATTTAACGCGCATCAAAAGCATGGATCATGAGCGCCTTCTCTCCCCGTCGGAATGCGGCCACTGAGGGGTCAAGCCTTCGACCTCGTGCTGCGCAGCAGAGAGCAACAGCACACGAACCGTCGCGGCGGTTTATTTATGGCTCGTAAGAAACACTTCTGAGTCTCTTGTATATGCTCCCTCCTCCAACCAAATCCAGATACTGGCTGTCTCAGTGAGTACTTTCATCCTTCAAAATAGTGCAGTGAAGATAAACAGGTTTCGTCGACACGTTGTTTGTACGGTACATGTGACGTTCAGATGTCTTGACCAAATGAAATCCACACGACAATCACGTTTTCGACATCCAAATAACTAATTACGTCTTCAATTGACGAAAATTAACGGACAGGCGTCGTAGCTAATTACTTTAGGGGGATTCT
This sequence comes from Dermacentor variabilis, assembly GCF_050947875.1. Classification (NCBI taxonomy): domain Eukaryota; kingdom Metazoa; phylum Arthropoda; class Arachnida; order Ixodida; family Ixodidae; genus Dermacentor; species Dermacentor variabilis. The sequence continues at coordinate 239,522,116 of NC_134568.1, read as the reverse complement.
GGCCATTGTTGGCCCGAAACAGCTCAGTAATCAAAGTATGTCCACTCAATGGTAATCATGAGATCCCAACCAGTCTTGAGATATTCGTCTACGAAGTCTTCTTTGGAATGTATTGGTTTTCCTCACAACCTTGTGAGAGCAGGAGGAGGGGTGGTGCAGTGCAAGTACAATAAAGTATTTCCAAGTGAAAAAAAAATAGAACACTAAATGGAATGGCAATGCACTCTGCCGCAAGTTTCCAGACGAACATCTTGATAGTTCCACTGAAAGCTATATAATTATGAAGCCGTGGTGACGGAAGATGGGTAAAGGTGGCAAAATTGCCCATGGCGATAAAATAAAAAAAATTTCCCTACAACGTGCATCAAACAAAGCTTACCTTGTTCACAATATATTTTGTACTTGCTGCACGTTATGAAGAACAGCGCTCATAAATGAGCGTTGCAAGCGGATTGTTTCGTTTTCTTAAATTCTGGGTTTCTACGTGCGAAAGCCACGATCTGATTATGAGGTGCGCCGTAGTGATGGACTGCTGTTATTAACGTGCCGTCTGACCACGTGGTATTCTTTAACGTGTCCCCCATGCACAGTACACAGGCGTTCTTGAAATCCGTCCCCAGCAAGCGGCCGCCGCTGCCGGGATTCGATCCCACGCCCTCGGGCTCAGTACAGCAACGCCGCAGCCACTACACTACCACTGCGGCTGGCTAGTTGCAACGAATCAATGGCGCGCATGGGTTTAGCGCGAACAATATATACGAGACAGAGAAGTGAACACAAAGGCTGAGTGTGAACGTATTTTCGATCTGCCGCTGTGGCTTAGCGGCTATGGTGTTGCATGTTAAGCACGAGGCGCGGGACCGAATCCCGTTCCCCGGCGGCCACATTTCGATGGGGGCGAAATGCAAGAACACTCATGTCCCGTGCATTTGAGGCACGTTAAACACTCCCTGGTGGTCAGAATTAATCTGAAGTCCCTCACTAATAATGAAATCGCGGTATTGGTACGTAAAAACCCGAGAATTTAATTCAACGTCTCTTCAACTTCTACTAGAATTATTGTTGACGCAAGCTAGAAATCACTGCGAGTGGGATAGTTTGTTTCGTAGCAGTGTTTAGTGCTAACAAGAAACAATGACGAGGGAAAGAAGGGACGAACACAAGCGCTTCTGTTCCACTCTTCGTCATCCTTGTTCGCTATGAACACAGCTGCGGACTCCTAAATATGACAGGCATGAAGTCGGAGCGTTGCTACAAAGCACGCTCATGACTCACCTGATATATTTAATGTACTAGCAAGTCTTAACCCTTGAAAAGTGAGGCTTCTTTCTCCAGTTGACGTCAAATTATGGCCGGTATATAGTATACGCGCGCACACTTCTTTTTATACTTACGCATTCAGCAGTGAATCTTCAAAAAAAACTACGCTCTACGCATTCGTCCAACGCTTGGAGACAGCTAAACCCAGAACGACTATAGCCGCGCTCTTTCAAAGTAAACCAAGTCAGGTTATCGGAAATTTCCTTTCGCACCCAGTGTGGGTACCTCCTTATGCGCACTATCTTGCGACCGGAGGCACTCAAGAAGACAAGAGAGAACGTTGCGTGGTTGCGACAAAGCCTCCTTAACCGCGTCTGTCAATGCCACAGACAGCGAGCGATACTAGGGAGGCCGAGTGACAGCGCGTCTGGGTGAGAGAATCGCAGTAGCAGCTAAAAAAGATTCATGTCCGCCTGCTTAAAGGCGGCCGTCCACTATACAGATATAAACGAGCACTGACCAGACTTCTCGTTACGGGCAACAAGCAGCGCATCGTCCGCTTGAAGATACCGGCGTGCCTTGCGGCCAATTCGACTGCCGCAACTTCCCTAACCTTGTTTCGTCGGCGGCAGAGTGGCGCATAGCGCGTCTCCTCTCGTCGTCTGGACACGCTTCGGCGTATAAAGGCTCGCGCATTCGCGCCATCAGCGGAATTCGGTCCGCCCACTCGAAAAGGCTCTCGCGGCGGGCGAGCTAGAGAGCAAAAATAAACAAAAGCTACTCGGGTTTCCCTTCTCGCCACGACAGCCGGACACGCACGCGTGCGCGCTCACGTCGACGGCAGCGCGTTCCCGCCGGCGCGCGCTTTCTGCCTGCCTCGGGCCGGTTTTGATGCTTGGTCGCGGCTCCCAGCACGGCTGAGGCTCCTTCTCCCTACATAAACCGACTCCCATTACCGTTCCCATATCGATTAGCGACATTTGTCAGCGGCAGCGGGAGATGGGCCCGGCGTTATTAGAGAGCGCGTTCTCGCAAGGAGCACCGCGATGGGCGTAAATTAGCGACTTTTCGCGGCAAGCCTATATGCGTACGTCGTTGCGCTTGCGCTTTCTTTTTCAGCCGTACACAATTTACTCTTTGTTTATGGGCCCTTTCTTGATGCCTTCATTTGTTTTCTCTTTATTTCTGCTCAATTGGAAGCGCGCAGCTGACTCTGCAGCGCACAGTAGACGCGCTGTTTTATGCATCTTAGTGGACATAACGCGCCAAACCTTGTGCCACCGCGCTCTGAGCATTGCCAACGAACAGGAAGAGCTTATGGGCTGAGGGGAAACGCACTTGGAAGGAGCGTCACTGCGGCCATTCAGGTCTTCATTCCACATTCTCCTATTTAGTTTCATAAATAGAATTAACTAATGTTGCTTTGCTCCTGCACGCTACACAGAAAAAGTAATCTGCGCAGTTGTAGTCTTCGGTGCTGCCTTCTTTCTTGTCCACTAGAAGCTGGGAAGAGGACTTAAGAGGAGGACTTCCCTCAAGTCCAACTCTGATTTCCTTAAACTGAAATACATGTGCAACGTAAAAATTTTCTCCTTAGACAACCATTGAATCGACATAAACAAAATTTGTTGCTTTAAAAGGCCCCTGACCAGGTCTGGCCATTTTCAGCTAACAAGGGCAGAGCATTCAATGCGCGATAAGGATCGCGTCTGCAAAGTATTACATCGCTACGCGCCGCGCGAAAGGTCTGAGATTTCAAACCGAACGCTGTTTTCCCTTATCCTCACGGCCGCCGCGCTCCAAACCGGAGGATGACGTACACGTGCTAGTGCGCATACGTACACGTGTTTGCTGTGACGTAGAACGTGGTGACACGTGACTTCGAGAATTATTCTGGGCAACATCAGTTATTTGTGTAATATGTTGCTTGAATACATGAATAAAGCTTAGAGAAATAATAAAACACACAAACAGAATGTTTGCATGTTTTGTTTTGTTTTACTTCGCACCGCAGCAAGAGAGATGTACTTCTGTTTCGTCTGCTTGTTCCGACGTCGTGCGCTAGCACGCGCAAACACCGACACTATGCCATTTTCTACCGTGTTCCAGCGCGGGATAGTGCTCTGTGATCCGCTTTCGTCTGCCTGAGCATTCGTGTAGGACAGACTTATAACGCTAGTATGCACTCTAAGGACAGTCTACACCCTTTGGCTTGCCCCTTCTGCCACACAAAAATAATCATCTGCCTTGATGCGTTTCCTTTCTTTATCGCTGCGAGCCCAGAACTTTCCAGTAACGAATGGCACGCGCGTTATCACCATAGAACAGTTAACACCCTTTGGAGTGCCCCCTGATAACGCGTGTGCCGTTCGTCACTGGAAAGTTCCGGGCTTGCAGCGATAAAGAAAGGAAACTCATCAAGGCAGATGACGATTATTTTTGTGTGGCAGAAGGGGCAAGCCAAAGGGTGTAAACTGTTCTTAGAGTGTGTATTCTCATGCACAGCGCGCAAAATCGTGCGCAGCGCGAAGCGAGACAATCTCAACAGCTCGCGCGCAACGCCGTCAGCGGAAGTGCGCCGCGCCGCGAAAAAAGCGAGAAGAAAAGAAAAATGAATGCAGGGCCAGTGACGTAAGTGTCACGGGATCCTCGAGATCCGGTATGGGAAAACGCAGGGAAGGAATTTCGTTTGCGGAGGCATAGACGGGGCGTGTGGAGAGAGTGTCTCTGGTTTCAGTGGCGCTCGCCGCCTGCAATCACGGGTTCGTGGCATTGAAATATCTCCATCTCGGCTATCAATGAGCCGATTTGAAAAATTATTGCGGCAGAACGCTCCTTAGAGGACACGCAATAACTTCCAGCGTATAACCAAAATTTGCTATGGGGCCTGGTGAGTGGCCCTATAAAGAGAAAAGCCGAAAATAGGGACTGAAAGAAGCACGATGTTGATCTAGGGCCTCATAGCCTCTCCAAAAATTGCCGAAAATCGGTATCTGGAAGGACATAACCATACAGCGTAAATTAGCAAATCCATAAGCTTGCATCAAAACAGATATCCCAGTTCTGTAAACTGCATTCCTTAGCTCATCTTAAGGAGAAGAAATTCAAATATTAGTTTAGAGCTTAAGTGAAAATCGCTGCGATGTTTCCCAGGTCCTTACAAAGGACCTACACTCACAAATTATATACTGGTGTATTTCGATGCAGTGTACGAAACATCAACTCTGCTTTAGATGTCCCAATAAGTGCAGCTCACAGAATCGTGTTAGCGTTTTTATTTGTTTGCTTATTTATTCCTAACTTAGAAAGCTACAGATTTCCTTTTTTTTACTTTAGTGTATTCAACATAGTTTGTAAAAAGATTGCGGGCCTAAATAAATCTGCTGCGTACTACTCATAACAAGCCAACAAACACTGACACCATGGACAACATATGAGAAATTACTTGTGCTTAATAAATGAAATAAAGAAACGATAAATTAATGCAAATGAAAGTTGATGAAAAAACAACTTGCCGCAGGCGGGGAACGATCCCACAACCTTCGTATTTCTTGCAATGCAACAAACCTCATTAAATTCATAGCAATGTATGTCGAGCAAAACGATTTTTTCGTTGCGATGTATTTAGACAATACAGCCCTGAGGTAAATATTTCTTTTTAAGATTGCTATACTGCGGTGAGGACGACAAATGAGCTCTGCAAAGTACAGCCTCTTATGTAGCCGTCGTCGCTTTTGCTAAGAATTTATAGCTCGATTCCCGAAGTATCTACCACGAATTATAGACCACGATTTTTTACATACTATTGACACGAGCGTTAATGTCGTCCATTTAAACTGAACAATTCGCTTCCTTAGTCAGCATCTTCCAGCTGCTTTCAAGCTGGGATCGTTCAATGCACAATCGCCTGCGCTGGAATGTGTGCTGTGTGAAGGATCTCTTTCCAGCCGTAGGCATTTTCTTCCCGTAAATGCCTTTTCTAGTCGAATATCAAAGTTGTCAAAAGGAGGCCTACCAGTGTTGCTGATAATTTTCTTTGTGTACTAATTTTTTACAAGGAATGATAAATAACTGCAAAAAATATGAACAACGAATGCTAAAAAAAGAGAAATGTTTAGACGTGACATAGTTGCGTCAAGTGCAGAAATAAAATCATTAAGGGGAGAAGAGCGCACTATGCCACGCAAATAATACCAAAGGTCACTTGTTCGGGATAGAAGCTGTATTGAAAGGTAATAATGCATGAGTGAGAAAGGTTTAAGGTTGAGCTAGCCGAAACTTGTTGAAGTTTTCTTAGCTAATATTAAGTGCGTAGAGCTTGATAATTGAGAAGAAGACTGTGATATTGTACAAGAATTTTAGAGTTCACATTGCGACACTTCAAGAGTGGTGTTAAGTTGAAGGAACAAAGTGCAGCATAGGGCGAAATATAGCGGTTGTATCTGGCACACAAAACGCGTACTTTTTCACTTCCTTCTTTTTTTGGCCCGGATTTCGTTTATTGACTCAGTTTACTGGTTGAAAGCGCACCATACAACAGAAAGGTACTCAAGTATCACTTGGATCAGCGTTTTATGCAATAGTAACTTGGTATTTTAATGCGTTCGCATTCTTAGGGTACTTCACACACCTTCCGGGAGTTACGTATCTACGTACGTTTGTGTCAAAGCGTTTTTCCGCCTAACTATTTCACTGGGTATTCCGCAGTCGAATTGGTAGCGCATCGGAGTGCAGTGCTGAGGTAACAGGGTTCGAAACCAACCATCGGACCAACTTGCGTCACTGAATACGTGGCCAATGTAAACATACTTGCCACATTTCTACGAACCTCTTTCACGCTTACATCTGTCACTGTAAGATGCGGGGCTGGGCCAGGACCACTGTTTGAAGAAACTGTTTGAGGCCCACTTGGAGCACTGGGTACGCGCCACTCGGTCTGAGCTGGTCTTTAATGAACTTTATTGATGCCAACGTGAGTCACTGGGCATGCACGTGCCAGTAGGTGTGTGCTGCTCTTCAATGAACTTCTTTGACGCCCACTTAGGTGACCACGTATGTGCCACTGGAAATGGGCAGCTATAAAACGACGAAAAAGATTCCTTAAATCTCTCTGATGCTGATCGGAATGAAACCTACGTCACAACGGTTCCTCAAGTATACAGCAACCCGACGCATTAGCAGGCTGCGCCGCAAATGCACGGGGTATGAGCTTCTTTTTCAATTGAGGACACCTTTCACGAGAACACTTTGGCGAGCTGCACCATGAATGCACTGGGTATCTGCCGCTCTTCAATCAATCTCTCGCCAACTTGAGCCAGTAACTGCCACTGATTGTGCGGCAAGCGAGGTAACAATTCTCGGCGCCCTCACGCACCGGCGCGCCGCGCTTCTCGTCTCGGAGACCACGCGCGGACTTCTTGATGGTTCCAGCAAATGGTGCACCATGCCCAGAGAGATGCCCGAGAGAGGAGCCCGATTGTCGCATGACGCGTTTCTCAGCGTTCGCACGCACCGGTGCGCCGTGCCTTTCGAAGGCCGCGCGCAGGCTTCGTGGTGGCGGCGCTTGATGACGCCGAGTGTTCTTAGTGAATTACTGCATATGTACAGTAACCTTATTAAGGAAGCACGAAATAGGAGGCCCGCTGCAGTAATATATGCCGCATACATCACTCGTCTCGACGCGGGCAATATGTTGTGTCGCTATATTGATTCAATTCTGAACGCATTACCGTCGACAGTCATCGTAAGATGGGTTCTGTCGCAATTCTCTATGACTCTAGTCGTCTTAGACGGAAATAAGAAGATACCTGTTGTTGACAGCGAGTATGTTTAGGAGCCATAGAAACCATCCGCTTTATACTTATAGAAGTTCTTGAAATTCTGTTCTAGTTAGCACATGTACGGTGCTTTGATGATGATAATGTACGTGCAAGAACAACAGCAATGTATCTCTGCTCAGATGCCCTATTTATGGAGTTGTTGAATGAATTCTCTAGATACGACGGCACGTGACTGTTAATGAAATGCATTATTACTGTTTTCATTCGCTAGTGTTTTATCCATGACCAGGGGCCCTATAACGTAAAACTATTCCAATATGTTTTTATTCCGATCTCCTGCCATCAAATTTGCATAATCGCCGACGCAAGCATCAGGCGGTGTTCCGCAGGGCTCTCTGAACAGACAAATCAAACGCTATCCTCGTTTATAGGAGGTCACTAATGTTTGCTTTAAAAACGAATAACATTGCCTATAATGAGCGGCTTGTGTTATCTAATTGGCTGGCAAGACGCGAGGATCTCGCTCAAGTGGAGAGGGATTCGATGGGGCCAAGCCGGTGTAGTGAAAATTGATAACCGGACGAAGAGGATGGTGCCGGCGTCTGCGATTAGTCCGCTTCCCCTTACTTAGCTTGATGTGGCTGGTCTAAAGTTGTGGTGGCATGCAACGGAACGTAAAGAATGCCGCTAAAACGGATCCTCAGCAAAGAAGAGTTGGCAGAACGAGGTCGTAGACGTGCTGAAAGTGCTCGTAAACGTTACACGGCCACGCAAAAAAGTTTTATTGTACGCAAGTAAACCCATGCTCTCCGGCAGGTGCGAGTAGCCAGTACCTGAGCGATCGGCGGCAGCCATATTGTATTCCTTTCGGAACGGGGCAGCATGCGGCTATTCAGAAAAATTTCAGTTTTGTTCGGCATATTAATGCATCTTTAAAGCGTACATGGGCGTTATAACGTAGATGTATTACAAACTTTTCTATTCCAATTCTGCAATCAGCCCACCGCGAACGGGCAAAAACTTTTTTGGACCACCCCTACTTCACCTGTCTGCCACGCGACGTCATGAAAACCGCGATAGCTCCCCATCTGATGTGATGTGTACACGCTGATTATGCGTTATCTGACCGAACAAAACAAAAATAGTTACTTCTGATTTGACGCCTTTTTGCCATTAGCCCTCGGCTATGGTCCGAAGGTTTCGGGCCGAACCCACTCCACCTGCCTATCACGCGACGACACAGAACCGCAAAAACTTACCACGTCAAAGTGACGCATTCGCGTTAAAGGTGTATTAATATGCCGGACAAAACTGAATTTTCTTCTGAATAGCCGCAGGCTGCCCCGTTCCGAAAGGAATAAAAGATGGCTGCCGTCGATCGCTCCGGCAATGGCTACTCGCCCCTGCCGGAGAGAATGGGTTTATTTGCATGTAATAAAGCTTTTTGCGTGGCCGTGTAACGTTTTCGAGAACTTTCGGCACGTTTACGACCTAGTTCTGCCAACTCTACTTTGCTGAGGATCAGTTTTAGCGTCATTCTTAATCAAAAATAACGTACAGCGCGAAAGAAAAGGGCTGCGAATACGACATACACAGCGCTGTCTTCGCAGTCCTTGTCTTTCGCGCTGTACGTTATTTTTGATCATGAATTACCAACTAGCTCAAGCAACCACCCTAGTCATTCTTAAGCTTGCGTTGCATGCCACCGCGATTGTCGACGAGCCACCGCAAGCTAAGTAAGAGAAAGCGGACCAATCGCAGACGCCGGCACCACCCTCTTCATTCGGTTATCGTTATTCAGTGGAGTGGCTCGGCCCCATCGAATCCCTCTCCACTTGAGCATGTTCCTCGCCTCTTGTGAGCCAATTAGATAAGACAAGCCGCTCAGTGCATGCAGGCAATGTTATTCGTTTTTTAAGCAAACAAAAGTGACCTCCTATGAACGAGCACAGCGTTTGATTTGTCTGGTCAGACAACACTGCGGGTGACCGCCCGATGCTTGCGTCGGCGGTTACGCAAATTTCACGTTAGGAGATTGGAATAAAAACGTATTGGAATTGTTTTACTTATACGGCCCATGTCACTTTTACGCGGTGGGTTTTCGCTGTTTTGTGACTTCGCATGACAGGCAGTTGAGGTGGGTGCAGCCCAAAAACTTTTGACCAATAGCGGGGGGTTTTGGCTAAAAGGCGTCGAATCAGAAATAATTTTTTTTGCTCGGTCCAATAATGCATAATCAGTGTGTACGCATCATATCAGATTGGGAGCTATTGCGGCTTTCGTGACGTTGCATAACAGACAGGTGAAGTGGGAGTGGTTCAAAAAAGTTTTTGACCAATCGCGGAGGGCTGATTGCAGAATTGGAATAGAAAAGTTTGGAATACCTTTACGCTTTAGCGCCCCAATATTTGCTGCAACATTACCTAATTTCATTCTGTTTTCCTTCATTGTCCCCAGCCTGTGCTTCGCCCACTGAAGAGAAGTAAACCAGGTACAACTAAGTTAACCTGCCACCCTCTTTTATTTCTTTCTTTCTCTTTCTCTATCATTCGTTCCCGATAGCTATAACTAGTCGAATCCCCTTCCCACTGGAATTGCATATATTGTTGAGAACTCCTTTCCTCTCAGCCTTTATTTTAACATTTCCATACGACAGAGTGACCCGTATTCACAAAATGGTTCTCACGTTAAAACTGCTCGTAACTTCACATGTTAGCCAATCGTGCTGTTCGACATATTAGCCAAGGGAGCACGCTGATGGCGAAGGCTACTTTCGGACATATAACTGTGTGAATTAGGCTCCAGTCGTTTTCATATAATCTATGGCTAATACTTTCTTATCGTTGTCTTTTTATGGTAAGCCTTTATTATTAATAATGCGTTAGCATTATATGCCCAATTACGCGAAAATCCGGGGATGCAGTCGGCGGCGTAGCCGAATGAAATAAAAAGCATTAATGGGCAATTGAACCGCGCTGATCGCCGCGGTTCAATTAGGCATTAATGCTTTTATTTTATACGCCCATTTTATACTCATGACGAGGTGCCACCTCCTCTCTATTGTCTTCGCCGTCACGTGCCCAATGATGCAAGCGCTAGGCACACATTTTGTCAGGCAGGACCGTGGAGCCGCCGTGGCGTCCGGGAAGTGTGCTCGTCTCCCACCCCAGAGGCCCGTGTTCGACTCCCACCCAAACCAAAGTTTACCAAATGTTCATTTCAAAGCCTGTAATGTGCTTTGTTTACAGGAACCTCCCTGACAAACTTGACGTCGATCCGAGCATCTTTTGATTTGACTTGATTCTACAGTTTAAGGCGTTGGCCATTTTCGGTACCATCATTAGGTTACGCCACCGAGCGGTCCTTCGAGTTCTGAACTCCTCGCGGGCAAGCGAGATCGTTGAGACGCTTGGCGTGTTTTGATTTGGCCTTACCGAGGCGCAGTTAGAACGCAGGCGAGAGCTTGCGCGGACAAGGAATGCACGGAAAAAACATTTCATTAAAGGGATTATAATGCTGATCATGTATATATAATGACATAATGCTGACCCTGATCATGAGAAGGAAATTCACACAATAATAAAAATGGGTTCGAGCGCATACGGCAGGCATTGTCAGCTTCCGACTGGAAGCTTACAATTCTCATTAAAATGGAAGGTGTACAAACAATGCATTTTACCGGTGCTGAAATATGGGACAGAAACTTGGAGACTGACAAAAGAAGCTTGAGAATAAGTTAAGGACCGTGCAAAGAGCGATGGAACGAAGAATGACTACGTGCACTTTCTATTCACATGTGGCAAACTGCTCGCGTTTTTTCCAGTATTTAAGTCTGGCTGTAAAACTGATGTATCGAAGTATCGCCCGATTTACATTCTGTGTGCCTCGTCTAAAATTTTTGAGCTTGCTCTGTACAACATTGTTACGGGGTTAAAAACAGTCAGACGTATATTTACAAGATATGTACAATAATTGTAGTAGCTGACAACATGGTAGGCAGCGCGCGAAGTCCAGAGCGTCGATTTCTTCGACCAAGCTGAAACCATCTTCTTCGTCAGCGTGTCACATGACACCCGGCGGCTGAAGCACCGGCTCGGTGCTGGTTAGGAGGCGGGCGAATGATACAACTTAAGACGCGCGGCGTGGACCACGTCGGAGCAATGCTGAGCCATGGTTGGCTCAAGAGTGGAGATTTCCTACGTGACGTCCGTTACCTGACGCAAGACACGGTAGTGGCCAGAGTAGCGTGAAAATAACTTCTCCGAAAGGCCAACGCATCGCGACGGTGACCATAGGAGAACCAGGGCGCCCGGTGTATAATGGACGACACGATGGCGGGCATCATATAAGCGCCGCTGATTGTCCTGCGACTCCACAAGTCGACATCGGGCAATATGGCATGCTTATTGTGCTTTGAGTACGGCTTCACGGGCGTACTCGGATGTGGAATTCAGACTAGCAGGCAGAACGGTGTCGAAAGGTAGCGTAGGGTCGCGGCCAAACAAGAGGAAAGATCATGCGGTATCATGGCGAGACGAATTATAGGCGAAAGCAACGAACAGCAGCGCAACGTCCCAGTCGCAATGGTCAGCGGAGACATACATGGACAGCATGTCAGTAAGGGTGCGGTTAAGGCGCTCGGTTATACCGTTCGTTTGTGGATGGTAAGCAGTAGGAAGTTTGTGTTTAGTCGCGCACGAGTGCAGAATGTCGTTGACAACTTTAGAAAGAAAGTAGCGGCCGCGGTCGGTGAGGCACTGTCGAGGGGCGCCGTTGTAAAGGATGACGTTCCCTAGGAGGAAGTCGGCGACATCGGTTGCACAGCTTGTCGGAAGAGCCCGTGTGATTGCATATCGGGTGGCGTAGTCTGTTGCTACAGCAATCCACTTGTTTCCCGAATCAGACGTAGGAAAAGGGTCTACAAGATCAACACCTACACGGAAGAATGGTTCTTATGGTACGTCAAGTGGTTGAAGGCGACCAGCAGAGAGTGTTTTTGCGTCGTTGACAAAGGTCACACGCAGCGACGTAACGGCAGACGTCACGGTATAGACCAGGCCAATAGCAGCGCCGACGAACGCGGTCATAGGTCCGTGACACGCCAAGGTGACTGGCAGTCGGGACATCATGAAGCTGGGCGAGAACAGTCTGACGCAGATGCTCAGGCGCAACGAAGAGTCAGGCAGGGCTATCCGGGCGCATATTAGAGCGGTACAATATACCATATTGGAGTTCAAACATGCGAAGGGGAGAATTGGGCGTCGTTGAAGTAAGCCGTTGAATAAGCTCTTGTAAGGAGGCGCCCCGACGTTGTTCGGCACCAATATCGCGAAAAGCAGCCAAAGAGAGAGCGGTGACAGGTATGCCGGCCGTAGAAACGTCAGGAGGGTCGACAGGTTGGCGCGACAAGCAGTCCGCATCTTGATGTAACAGGCCGGTCTTGTATACAACTGAATATTTGTATTCTTGAAGGCGCAGAGCCCAGCGGCGACGGCGCCCTGAAGGATCTTTGTGGGATGAAAGCCAACACAGAGCGGGGTGATCAGTGATGACTGTGAATTAGCGGCCGTACAAATAGGGGCGGAATTTACTCACTGCCCAAACGAGAGCCAGGCACTCGCGTACGGTGATAGAATAATTACTCTCCGCAGAGGAAAGAAGGCGGCTGACGTAGGCAATAACACGTTCTCGCCCTTGTTGTTTCTGTGCCAAGATAGCTCCAATACCGTGGCCATTGGCATCGGTACGGACTTCTGTTGGAGCTGACGCATCAAAGTGAGCGAGAATTGGCGGGGACTTAAGCAGCTCAATCAGCTCGGTGAAAGCACCAACTTGCTCAGGGCCCCAAATGAATGCAGCGTCTTTCTTGGGGAGCTAATTGAGAGGGCGCGCAACGTTCGCAAAATTTCGGACAAACCGACGGAAGTAGGAGCAAAGGCCCAAGAAGCTGTGAACATCCTTGGCACATGCTGGCACGGGAAAGTTTTCACTGCCCGTATTTTATCGTGATCAGGGCGTACACCAGAAGAATCGACGAGATGCCCGAGCACAGAAATTTCACGACGACCGAAGTGGCACTTGTACGAATTTAGTTGTAGCCCCGCCTGGCGGAAAACAGATAGGATCGTCGACAGGCGGTCGATGTGTGTCGCAAAAGTCGGCGAAAAAACTATCACGTCGTCCAGGCAACAGAGGCAGATGGACCACTTGAAACCGTGTAGGAGGGCGTCCAGCATTCGTTCAAATGTGGCCGGGGCATTACATAAACCGAAAGGCATCACTTCTGAACTGATACAGGCCATCCAGGCTCGCGGTCCACGTCATCGACGGCAATTTGCCAGTAGCCAGAGCGAAGGTCGATGGACGAAAAATATTGTGCTCCATGCAGGCAATTCAGGGCATCGTCAATGCGTGGTAGCGCATAGAAGTCTTTCTTTGTTACCTTGTTGAGGTGTCGATAATCGACACAAAATCGCCAACTGTTGTCCTTCTTTTTAACTAGTACAACAGGCGATGCCCATGGGCTGCAAGAAGGTTCGATGATGTCTCGAGAAAGCATCCTGTCAACTTCATGTTGAATGATATGTCGCTCAGTAGGCGAGATGCGGTAGGGTCGCCGATGGATCGGGCTCGCATCACCGTTGTTTATTCGATGTTTTACGAGAGATTTTTGTCCTAGAGGGCGCTCTCCAAGGTCGAATATGTCGCAGTATGAGGCAAGGAGGCAACGTAGTTCTTGAGCACGCTGGGGCGGAAGATCGGGAGCAATCATTTTTGTTAGGGCATTCAAGTCTGAAGGAACAGGCGTCGAAGCAAGAGTTGAACACGAGGAGCTACCACAAGTTAAAGCCGAAATGTGGTAGTCTCTGGCTGGCGTTATTTGCGCCAGGGATATTCCGCGCGGGAGTACTTGTGTACAGAGTCCAAAGTTCAGAAGCGGAAGGCCGGACGTGCTGTCCGAAATGGTAATGACGGTGTGAGGAAAAACGACGTTATGCGAGAGCAGGACATACAGATTAGGGGATACGATGTAGTCGCCGTCTGGTACAGGTGGAACGGCGGAGACACCTATGTAGGTAACGGCACGGCGAGGGAGGCGAATATGCTGTGTGGAACATAGCCGTATCGGAGCACTATCGGGAGGGTCAATAGCAGCAGGTAGAGCGAGTTGCACAACACCAGCAGAAAAGTCTATCAAAGCGGAATGAAGTGAAGAGGCTTGTGCTTCGTGTAGAGGCGCAGTTTGGTAGTCGTCATCCCACCGTACCGCATGTTGTGGCGATGTTCCCGTTGGGACTGCAGTCAGCTGTGAGGCATTCCAAGTTCGACCATCTTCCAGGCAGAAGGACCAATGCCTTATGCGCTTGAGGATCTTCATTGGAGGTCCAAAGCTGGGAGTACCTTTCGGACCAGGAATTGGTTTCTTAACGCGCACATACTTCCCAACTTGGACCTGCGATACTCGGGCTGCTGTTCGTCGGTCAGCATACACTTTGTTTTTGCGCTGGTGCTCTTTCACCCTCTTCCGAAGTGATAACATCTCCGAAGCGGGGTCAGTGAAGAAGTTGGAGGTGGAATGTCGGATGACGTCCAAGGATGTCCTGGTGTGCCAGCCATGCAGAAGCACTGCAAGAGAAAGGCCAGTGGTACTGTGAGGAGTAACTCTAAAGATCCCCAAGTACTCTGTAACAGTGTTCTTCACTGGTCGCTGCTCTAGCAAGGCCAACTGAATATAACCTTTGAGCACACAGTTGAACCTTTCAACCTGTCCATTTTCCTGGGGGTGATACACAGCCGAGAATCTGTACTTGATGCCCCTGTCTTGAAGAAAGGACTCGAATTCTCGGGACGTAAATTGTGGTCCATGATCCGAGACCAGTTCGTCGGGGTAGCCTTCCCGTGCAAATATTGACAGGAGGAAGTCCAACACTTTGCTGGAAGACACATCCCTGCAGAAAACAACTTCTGGCAATTTGGAAAAATAATCAACAGCCGATATAACGAAACGGCAGTCTGCTGGTGCACGCTCAAATGGGCCAACGATATCAACAGCTATCTTGCTCCAAGGTTTATCTGGAAGGGCCACTGGCTGTAGTGGAGTGGGATAGCTCTTAGTACTTTTGTCTGCCGACTGACAGACCGTGCAGCTTCGTATGGCAGTCTCTACTTGTTTGTCCAGACCTGGCCACCAGTACTTTTCACGAAAACGTTGCTTGGTCTTCACAATTCCCGGGTGCGATTCATGGGCAAGCTGAATAAACGTAGCAGTGAGCTTGGCTGGAACCACAATACGCTCCGAGCGCATAAGCAGACTATCTGCTACTGACAATTCTTCCCGGACCTCATAGTAAGGAGTAAGTTCAGCAGTCAAACATTTCTTCGCTGGCCATGATGTCTGAACAAAATGAGCAACCTCCTGGAGTTTGCAATCCTCGGCTGTAGCAAGTCGAATGTCATTGACACGAACTGAAGATGTGACCAGAGACACAACTTCCTCTTCAATCTGAAGGCCATCTTCTGTGTCTGGAACAGGTAGCTGGGACAAAGCGTCTGCTACCTTGTTGTATTCTCCACGTCTGTACTGAACTGTGAAATTGTAACGAAGCAAACGAGCGGTCCACCTCGTGATGCGAAGTGGTCGCTGTCCTGTGCTTTGAGTCGAAAGTAGAGATACTAGGGCTTGATGGTCCGTTATCTACGTGAATGGTCGTCCCTAGAGATAAATGTGCCATTTCTGACACGCCCAGAGGCACGCCAGGGCCTCCCGCTCTCCCGCTGAGTACTTCCGCTCCGTTTCTGTCAGTTTGGGATGCGAATGCCACAGTCCGAATGTGTGGGCCGTGAGCCTGTTGTAGTACTGCTCCCAGGCCATAAGCAGACGTATCTGTGGCCGCAATAACAGGGAGCGTCGGGTCGAACATTTGCAGTATCTTATGCAATGCTAAGAGCTTCTTTACCCTTGCAAAGCTCTCTTCGGCAGCGTCATCCCATTCAAAATGCACATCCTTACGAAGCAACCTACGCATAGGTTCTACCTCTTCAGCCATGTGTGGGATAAACTTAGCATAGTACTCAACCAAGCCCAAAAAATGAACGCAGCATGCTTGTGTCTGTGGGGGTGGCAGCGTGAACAATGACATCAACCTTGGCTTGAAGGGGAGCTATTCCTTCCGAGCTGACGCGATTGCCCAAGAAATGGTAACTCCGATGCATTAAACACGCATTTCTCATTGAGCTTAAGTCCAGCTTCAGAGATGCGTTGAAGAACTTGCTCCAGATTTCTCAAGTGATTTTTTTTCAGTTTTGCCAAAGATAATGATGTCGTCTAGGTAGCACAGTACCCCTCTGCAGCCTTGCAGGACCGTTGTCATGAGTTATTGAAACGCAGCTGGGGCTGATGCCAGTCCGAAACACACCCTTTAGAAACGAAAAAGGCCATCGTGCGTAATGAAAGCAGTGAGGTCTCTGCTATCTGGGTGAAGCAGCACCTGGTAATAGGCAGAAGCTAAATCGAGCTTTGAAAAGTGGCGTGCTCCATTCAGAGAGCGTAGCAGCTCTTCCGTATGGGGCAAGTGAAAGCTGTCGACTACAATCGCTTTGTTAGGCTCTCTCAAGTCAACGCAGAGGTGGATACTGTCGTCCTTCTTGCGGACTACAACGATAGGAGAAACCCACTCGGAAGTGCTAACCCTCTCAATGACATCAGAAAGAAGGCGCTCTAGCTGGTCGCTAACCGGCTTGCGCAGAGAAAGTGGCAAACGTCTGAACTTCTGCACGACTGGAGAGGCTGACGACTTTATCTTGACCTTGTGCTTAATGCCCTTGGCAAGTCCAAGGCCTGGTAAGAACAAATAGCCAAATTTTGCCCATAGCAAAGCTGGCATACCAAACTTTGGTAGACTTAGCAGACTGTGCTGTTCCTGTGCAGTTTTAGCTGCTCCTTCCAGCATGGCATCTGAACCTTTTTCGGCAGCCGTGTGCAGGGAACGTAGCTGTGCACCTACAATATGTAGTTCTAGAGCTTGCGCAGCGCCCAGACCAAGAAGAGAAGTCCTTAAGGGTGCGAAATGAATTGCTATCCAGCACAGGAATCTTCCGGCGTTGGAAGTCCAACAAAGTAAGTTTAGAGCTGGTCAGTTGTATTCTGTCTTCGAACACGCTTCGGAATTCTTGTTCCCGTATAATTGACACAGTGGATGCAGTGTCGACCAAGAACTTCACAACGCGCGGTTGCGATTTAGAGTTGATTGGCGTGACTGCCACTTCAGTGTAGACACCTGTGGGCTTATCTTCGTAAACAGTGAGAATGCTGATGGCGTCTGACGTGTCTTGTTCAGAAACTACTTCGCGGACGCGAGCCGGCCGTCGTCCTCGTGCGCTGCGGCCGCTACAGCAGACTTGCATGAAGTGACCACGGCGGCCGCATGGGAAGCAGGTCTTACCGCGAACGGGGCACACAGACGGCTCGCAACCTGCTGTGCCGCAATTACTGCAGAGATCTGAAATTCCGTTGTACGGAACAACGGCGGTGGCCGTGTCTGAAGTTGGCGGGCGAGCATGACGAACGCGGGCTTGAATAGGGACGCGCGTGTCGTTGTCGCTGAAACGCCAGTTATCTTGTCTGGTCATTCCAAAAGCGTCACGTTGGCGTGGCTGTTGTATGATGCGCTGAATTGGGTTAGCAAAGGCTTCAGACTCAAGCTGAGCTCGCTCACGAAATAGCGCAATTTCAACGGCACGTCGAAAGTCAGTGCGTCTCCTTCCAATAACAACCGTGAACATAACTGCTGAGATGCAACGCCAGTGATGAACTGCTCGCACATGTTTTCGTTTGCTTGCTCGCCGAAATTGCAAGAGGCAGCCAGTTCTCGAAGCGCGAGGGCGAAGTCAGAGATGGACTCACCGTGTAGCTGACGGCGTTGGCGGAAGTGGTTGCGTTCTAGCCGAACGTTGCGCGTGTCGTCGAAATGTCGAGCCAACGTCTCGCGGGCCACGTCGTGTGCGTCTGGGGAACTCGTCGCGGTGGCGTCTTGCTCGGAGAGCGCGGCGTCCGCTGGATCAGCGGCTGAAGCAGATTCGTTTGGCGCGGTTGGCGATGGGAGCGCATCGAAAATGCGTTGTCTTTCCGGCGGTGTAGCAGTGTAGCAAAAGAGCTCGGCGGCGGGGCGCAGGCAGGTCGGCAGCTCCAGACGCGAGAAGGAAATTCTCGAAGAGGCGTATCCAGCGGGGCCATCGAACGGCTGGAGTGCCCGGGGTGGCGAGGAATATCGGCGGCGGCGAAAGTGCAACGGATCTATCCTCGTCGCCAAATTGTAGTGTTGGCAAGCAGTGCGATCAGCAGAAGAACGACACACATGTTAGCCCATACCACACAACACGCAAGACCCTTTATTCACGCGAGCACTGATATATATACGGGCAACAGTGGTGCCATCTCTTTATGGCTTTGTTAATTACAGAACTAAAGGCACCTAGTGTCGCCCTACGACACTACACGGCAGTGGCGTGCAATATGGCCGATACGGCCGCAAATGAAGCATTGTTGCGTACTCCTGGGTAGCGTACCGTACTGCTGCCGAGAAGTAGCGGCGCCTGCCTATCGAAGCTCGACCGACATTACTTATTGGGTAGCGTGGCGTTGTTGGCGGGCTGCAGGCATCCGGTAGATCATGGCGACCAAGCAGGGGCGAGACGATTTGCTAGTGCGAAACTTGCACGGTTTATTCAAAGGTAGTTGAAAGAAAATAAGAAAAGCATGAAGTATGAAGTATCAAGTTTGAAGTCTCTCAAAGTACATTTCGGAGCCCCTTAAATAGGCTCTCTACAAGTGTGGGCGGGATCTTGCTTCCGTCGATGACACGTGACAGGCACGGAGAGAGGGCCCCTCCTCCTGCAATACCGAGCACGGGTAGGAGAAGTCGATCCTCTTTTCGACGAATCCGAGGAAAAGGTCGGGTGAATGACCTCTCCGGCGCCGTGGGGTCCGGCCAGTAGAGGGTAAGGGGGGACGATCTGTCGCCCGTGGGCTCCGGCCCAGAGGGTAGGGTGAATGACCTGTCGCCACGTGGTGTCAGACGCCAACCCTAACAGCATATAGGCCTGTCATCTGCAGTGCGCCATTCGGACGGGTTGCGATACCGCGTTGGGCATGCAGGCTGGTGCGTATGACAGTGCTAGACGTAGTGTAGTCAGGCCGACTAACTGAGCAGACGTTGGTCAAGCCAACGTTGGCCAATTCTTCGCGCAAGACGGACTGGATCAATGAGATGGTCGCCTGGCAATAGTCGGGGCCATGGATTGGGGTCATGACAGGAGATGCGGCTTCTATTTCACCTCGGATGATATGTAGGATGTCATCAGAGTGATTGGGCGTGGATGGACTGCGGAGGTCTTTGCAGGTGGACGTAGCAGCCGTGTTGGGAAGGCGGGGAAATGGCTGGGCAATGCGGCGACTCTTGGCTTCTTCAAACCACCAGCATTCGGTAATAATGGCTTGTACAGTGGAAGAATTCTTGAACACAAGGAGATGAAAGGCATCATTTGCTATGCCCTTAATGACATGTGCAGCCTTATCAGGTTCGGAGATCTTCGGATCCACTTTGCGGCACAGAGCGAGCACGTCCTGGATGTACTTGAGGTAGGATTCAGTGCACGTCCGGACACGCGAAGCGAGGTCTTTTTGGGCGGCGGGCTGACGTCCAACAGGCTTTGAGCTTCTGTTTACAAATGTTCCAGCTGGCAAGTTCCTCCTCGTGGGTCTGAAACCGGACGCGTGCCGTGCCCACGAGGTAAAATATCACATTAGCGAGCATGATGGTCTGGTCCCAGTGGTTGCTGGCGCTCACCCGCTCATATAGTTGAAACCACTCTTCAACATGAGTGTCGTCGGTGCCAGAAAAGGTTCCTGGGTCGCGGGGTTGAATGACGCTGGGCGTGGGTGCCGACGGGTCCGAAGCATCCTCGCCTTGAGCTGGCATTGCAAATGCAGCCAAGGGGCGCCCGCTGCGTAAATCCGTTTTGATAATGATCCCGATAACCTGCACCAAAAATGTTACGGGGTTGAAAACAGTCAGACGTATATTTACAGGATATTTACAATAATTGTAGCAGCTGACAACATGGTAGACAGCGCGCAAAGCCCACAGCGTCGTCTTCTTCCGACCAGGATCAAAACACCTTCTTCGTCAGCGTGTCACAATACATCGTGTTTTACTCTGAAGAACTCGCTTATTCTGAAGCAGCATGAATTTCTCACCGACCGCTCCACCCTATCACAAGTCTCGCAAGTTTCACGACGGTACTTCAAAGGGGGCAAAGTGACACTGTTTACTGTGACCTGAGCAAAGCCTTTGATGTAGTTTGCCACTCACTGCTTCTTATCAAGCTTACGCACTCTGATGTTGATCCGTCAGTTGTCAGTCTCTTGCACAGTTAACTTCTTGGTAGGTCGTGTTATGTTAACGTCAATGGCCAAACGTATTCTTTTTACATGGCAACTAGCGGCTTCCCTCAAGGATCAGCATTAAGACCACCCATTTTGCTAATTATTATTAATGACGTTCATTCCGTTATTCGGAACTACTCTTTGCTTCTACATGCCGACGACATCAACGTTTTAAAGAAAATTCACACTGTTGATGATTGTCGCAGCCTGCAGTCAGACCTGCTTTCCTTTTCTAAATTGTGCAAATGACATCTCCTTGAATGCGGCTACGACCAAGTTCATGAATTTCACCCACACGCAAGCATTTCTTTTTCTTATTCTGTATATTCTGTACCATTGTGTAAGGGCTGTGAGATCAATGATATTGGTTTACTCTTTGATGCAACCTGAGACTTTTCTGCTCACACTAAACGCGTTCTCATGCGGGATATGCACTCTCTTGGCTCTGTTTGCAAGCTAATGAGGAAATTCAAGTCTCCTACACCGTTCCGCAGCTTATACCCAGCTATTTGTCTTCCTCAACTTCATTATGCGTCGGTCGTCTGGAATGGATTTTTCAGATCCAACAGTGACATAATAGATCGGGTCCATTAGAAGTTTCTAAGCATATATCATCACCGCTTTGCAAACGCTGACATTGGACCTTGTTCTAACACTGTTGGATTATTGTCATTGTCCTTACTTCGCTCCCGACGTAATCGCGTTGATCTTCTGTTGTTTTTTTCAAATTCCTTCACCGTATCCTCGCCTGTCCCGAACTCCTCAGTTGTATCATGCTTCGTATTCCACGCAAGATCACCAGAGAACATAGACCTTTCCATGCCCTTGCTTGTCATCAACAATACGTGTCTGTTCACGTAATACAGTGCCTTTATAACGCTTATTTTTAATGATCGTGATATTTTTCATCACTTGCTGTCATTGTTCCTTTCCGAGCTTTGCTTTGTTGTGTCATAGTTTCATGCATTGTTAAACTGCGGTTCGCCTCTTTTTCCTTTTGTATTTACATTGCGATTTCTTATATCTACTCTATTCTTTTCGCAATTGTGCGTTTTATTCGTTGCTTTTTAGAATTATATTTCCCTGCAGTGTTCTTTTTTACTGCAATGTGTGCGTGCGCCAGCACTTAGATCTTCGGGTTGTTCGTGGGCAAATAAACACGATTGACTAATTATCATTATCAATATTATTCGGGTGGTTTTCCGCGAGGTACATGCAGTAAAATGTGATCACAAGGGCAATCAAATATATATTTCATTATTTTAATATATTTATTGTCCTACGTCTTCAATAAAACTTTAGTTGTGAGTTTAGCGCTGGTGTGTCTACTCTGTCTGTGTCCGCGTAAAAGATGCGATGTGTTTTTTTTTTCTGCCGTCAAAATAACACTCAGCCCGGTTTGTCATTTCTTCATCCTTGCTTCGAGTCCGTGCTTGCGATGCCTGTATTGCAGCTAAATTTTTATCTTACTGTATCCATACTTCTGAAATTATACACCTTGTTTTATGTTCCACTTGAACGAGACAATATTACACTATGGCTATGGCTATGGCTGGGCTATGGCCAGTCGGTTATGGCTGGGCGCGAATAAGGCACTGCAGCAATGCCTAAAGATAACAAACCATCACAGATGGCTTTAGCGTTAATTTGTGTTCACGTGCTGCACGAAACCCTGCGGTCGTCGTGTGTGGCCATCGTGACAGGCTGTGGTTGTGTGCGTGCATTCTGTGTCTATCTCCATTTACTTCTTCCTAATTCCCCCGACCCCATACCCCTCTAGGGTAGTAAACCAGATATTCTGTTTTGAGTAACCTCCCTTCCTTACTCTGTCCTTTCATCTCTCTTTTCACTGCTATGTATATGCATTGTTGCCCTTGTACTCATGACCACACAAGCTTTTGGAGAACCAAATCCGATAAAAAAGAAACTTATTGTGGCAAAAGTCAACGCATGTGCCCGGGAATTACAAAAAGTGCAGCGAGCACTTCCACGTACAACATCCACATTGATTCTCTCAATATCACGTTGAGTTGAAACGGCGATAGAAAACATAGCTTTTTGGAGATTTCCGTGCTCCTCTTCGGGTCGAGTGTACGTATACCATATTTGGTATATTTTCTTCTCTTCATCATAGTACATTCCACTCTTCGGTGCTTTGGCATTCCGAGATACACGGACGAAGGAAATCAATAAAAGAAATGCTCTGAGTGTTATTTCGAGTAGGCCCCTGAGATACCGCGAAGGAGAACTTGAAGTTGCCGAAAGCAAGTTACATATGTGTGCCATGCAATGGTGCATGACATCCCACGTCCTGAAGGTGAGGAACATAAAAGAACGCGAGTGTACTCGCAGGCTGCCAATAGAAGCCCAGAATAAGAGCTACGTACGTACCTGTACATAAAGCGGTCTCCGTTCTGTTCGTACGGGCGTTGTCGCTTGAGAAATGTTGCTGCCTATTTAAGTTATGGCATACGGATTACACAGGCTTCTTGCCATAGGTCAGCTTATGGAAACGTTTCATATATAGTGTGCAGTAGGCCAGAAAACAGCTTGGGCTTAAATTTGTAAACACCTTGAAGACTCTTCACACAACGCACACAAATTACACGATGTAAAATGTAAATGTTCGACGCACAGACCGACACAAACACGCGCGCTAGAGCGCATTCACGCAAGTATCCTTAATAAAGTTACTTCAGAATAACGGAAAGACGTAAGTGTGTCGAGATTCTGGCCCATAGAGGAGATTAAAGCAAAGAATTAAGAGAGAAGGTGCTATGCTGGGGCTCTTGCTCTATATTTGTATAATGTTCTGCGCATTAACATTCGATACCCTCACCTCCGCTATCTTTACCGCCTCCCCCCTGCCGACATTCCCAGCCCTAGTTCAGCGCAGAGCTACAGAGCTTACAAAACATTGCAATGGAGGGATTCGATAGGCCAGCTTCGCCACAGCGCAGTGCGAAGACGCATGACGTCACCTGGTGGCGGCTTTCTAGACAAGGGAGCGCGAAATGTGGCTCAAAGCACCGAGAGGTGGCGCCAGAGCACAGTTGGAGCTGAGTCTGTGTTTTTGAACACTTCTGGCGGGATTTTACCCGTATTCACGAGAAGTTAACATACATATTGTAAATATGTTTGCGTGCCGCACCAGCTCTGACTCCTCTGAATGAGCACCAAGACGATATACTTAAACTA
The DNA here is from genome assembly GCF_050947875.1 of Dermacentor variabilis. Taxonomy (NCBI): domain Eukaryota; kingdom Metazoa; phylum Arthropoda; class Arachnida; order Ixodida; family Ixodidae; genus Dermacentor; species Dermacentor variabilis. The sequence goes on along the minus strand of NC_134568.1, from coordinate 239,498,434 downwards.
CTATCTTGAGGGTCATACACTTTTGACTCTAGAAGGAAAAACTTAAGCTCTTAAGGAAAACTTGAGGAAAGATAATGAAATCGACGGGAGCCGAGATAAAATGCAATATTATGCGTAAGCTGTGCAGGGCAGCTGCCATTTCTCAGGTTTCAAAGTAACGTGTTGCGCAGTAATACGATTGATGACCGCTGACAACGTTCGCTGCATCATTTAATCACGTTGCTTTGAAGCCCACAAGGAAGCATTGTATTCTCAGGTTGCATTGTCACTCAGTAGTAGCAGTTTTCTAAGAACGTCTTTATTGAGAGAATGGCCTCAAAGGCTGCGAATGGATTTGGGCAAAATATTGTCAAGCTCATTTTTTCTACAGCACGGAGCCCAAACCATCGTTTCATGTTCTACCAACGTTCGCCCAAGGCAGCCGCCCAGATGTATAGAGAGGATCGTGCTCGTTATTGCTCAGCCTTGGCAGGTTTGCACAGTGGCGTAGGCAGAAATTTCGTTCGGGAGGGGGGGTGGGGGCTCAAAATGCAGCTCGGCCTCCTCCTAAGAGGAAACGAAACATTAGGTCTGATGCTCCTATCTAAATACATATAGAAGGAGAATTCCCTTTTCTCGGCAACCACTTCACCAAATTTGATGAGGTTTGTTGCATTTAAAAGAAAAACTTAAATTCTAGTGATTGTTTGTTTCGAATTTTCGATTTAAGTCGCCAATATTTTACTGAAAAGTGGCAAAAATCAAATTTTCAGAAAACGAAACAGTGAAGTTTACAACTCTGTAAATCAGCAATGAAAATTGATATCACAATTCTGTGAATTGCACATAATAGTACATCTACCGCGGACAAAATTGATCTTACACATGTATCTCAAGAAATTAAGTATTATGGAATACGGCTTATGCAGAACCTTTGTACATAACATAACCAATTCACATAGTATACAAATAGACATATCGAATTTGTCCGCTTTAAATGGTGTAATGGATGCCGTTTACAGAACCGGGATACCTGTTCTTGATGCAAAGCTATTAATTTGTAAACTTCGTGCTTCTATTTTAACGCGATAGCGTTAAGGAGCTCGTGTCGCAGAAAAGCCGGTGTCGTCGGCGTCGGTGTCGGGTGTCGGCGTCGGCGTCCGCGGCGTTGGCCGTGAGCGATAAATCATGGCAGGCACTTCATGAATAAAAAGCAACTTCCAAGATGGGCTGGGTGGGAATCGAACCAGGGTCTCCGGAGTGTGAGACGGAGACGCTACCACTCAGCCACGAGTTCGATGCTTGAAAGCGGTACAAAAGCGCGTCTAGTGAATGCGGTGTTGCCTTAGAAACGAGCCGTAGAAAGTTATACTGCGGTGTATATCGGTAATTATGAGCATGTAACTTACAGAAGTCGCATTTACACGAATAGCGAAGTACGTTTCCGCTACATTTCTTCTGCGCTTACCACACACGCAGAGCCATCTTGCGGCAAACAATAGACCCCCTCCTCTCAATGTACGGCACTGCCCCGACAGGTGGCGCGCCGCGCGCGCATTGGGGCTGTGCGCGGACCGGTGCCAGGCGCCTCGCGTCCCCGACTCCCTCTCCCCTGACGACGCTTCGCCGTGCTCCCACACGGGTTGCAGAATCAAGCGCCGTTCCTTTCTTTAGATTACTATCTATCTATCTCTCTGCCCGTGCCGATCACGACGTTTGGCTGGCGTAGATCGTTTCCCCCTCCGAGACACCGAGTTCTTTGCTTCGTTCCGTTTGTTCAGGCGCGCGTTTCGTTGCCGCGCCGAACGCTGCGTTGCTCGACGCTCACCGCTTGATAGGTGGGCGCAGAGTCCGATGCGGGGCGCCTCGTAAGTGGTCACTGTCTGAGCGCATTGTCTTACACCCCTTGGCGGGTCGACGGCAACGCTGTCGCGTTCCACTCTTGAAGGCGAAGCTTAAGCGTCCTCCAATTTTTTTTCGAAGTTTCGAGTTTTTCAAAATATTTTAAACAAAGTTTGAGCCCTAAATGGAAATTCGGCTTCCAACAGACACTAGATTTTAACTTACTCTCTCAAATGCAACAAATTTCATTAAAAGCGATTCAGGAGTTACCTCAGAAACGCGTTTGTGCGTTTTATATGTATCTGAATAGGCCGCGTCGGAGTTGGGCCCCAGCTAAAGCTTCCTCTTAAACAATTTGCATAGGGATCAAATACATGAATAATAACTGCATTGCCAGCCAAAGATGCTACAAATTCTTGAACGCTACGCACTGTCAATACAAGTAAAATATGTATTTCTTCATAAAATATTATACTCGTATGCGCCGAAAATTGTGCCCAAGATAACTGATGCCAATGCTTCCATGTTTTTTTGTTTATTTAGTAAGTAAAGAAAATATCACACGAACTTTAGAACTACATCAGTTCGAAACCAGCAAAGCAGTGCATGCCGCTCATATGAAAAACGTAAAGGCCATGAAGTGAACAAGTTGAGGACAAATATGTTAATGAAACTCTGTCATTCAAGATCCTTGTTTACATTCTTGTATATATGCAACGGACAGTGACAGATCTCAATGACGGTTTCATTTGTTAAAATGTATTACGCAGGAGCAGCTGTCACCAGTCGTGTATCGTGAGTATCGCGAGGTCACGTTTCATTGAAATTATAGTCGCAACAGAGAGCACGTATAAAGAGCAGGAGTTCTGCATAATATGCGAGGGTGAGTCAAATGAAAAAGAGCCAATGCGAATATATGACAAACGGGGTACTTTATTTAAAAGTAGTCTCCATGAGCATTTAAACTCTTGTCCCATTGAGTAACGAGTCGCACGATTCCCGCATCATAAAATTCCTTGGGTTGCTGCTTTAAAAAGTCTCCAACGGACTCTTTCACGTCATCGTACGGCACGAATCTGGTTCTCTTGGGCTGTTTCTTCAGGTGCCCCAAAATGTGGAAGTCACAAGGTGGCAGGTCTGAAGTGTATGGCGATGTTGCAGCGTTTCCCACTTAAACTTTGCCAGTTTTGCATTAACCACCTCAGCGACGTGCGGACGGGCATTGTCGTGGAACAAGATGACCCCATTCGACAATTTTTCATGTAGTTTGTTCTTGAGTGCGACACGCAGCCGATCCGGCCTTTCACAATATCGGAAACAATTGATAGTCTCTCAAGATTTAGCAAATTCTATCGGTAATGGCCCCTGACGATCAAAAAATAAAAGTCAACAACACCGCGGAAATGACGGCCTTTGCTTTCTTTGGGGGTGGTGAATTCGAATATTTCCATTGTAAGCTTTGCCGTCGTGTTTCAGGCTCGTAGTGGTGACATGATGGTTCGCCTCCGATCACAAGTGCAGACAAGAAATCATCACCCTTATTGTGATACCGGATCAGATGAGTCAAGGCAGCGCCGAATTTCTCCGTATTCTGGCGGTGGTTCAAAGTCTTGGGCATCCATTGTGCACACAAGAACCTATAACCGAGATGTTCATAAATTATGGCGTGAACCGAACCGTCACTGATGTTCACAGGCTGTGCCTGTTCGTCGATTTTTATGCTCCGTTTTTTGTCTTATCAGCTCATCAACCTTTGCATTTTTGTTGGGGGTGATTGCACGGTGGCTTTGGCCCGGTCTTGGATCGCCTTTGCAACTTTCACGTCCTTTTTTGAACCGTTTGCTCGGACGCTTCACAGTGGCCAATGAAGTGCAATATTCAAGGAAGGAAGGAAAAAGTGGAGAAGGAAAGGCAGGGAGGTTAACCAGTTTAGCTTAACCGGTTTGATACCCTACACGTGGGAGAGGGATGGGGAGATGAAAGATGGGGAAGGGGGAGAGGGAGAGAGAGCACATAGCACAGCACACATACATCGTCCGTTGGAGTCCATCAATCTGGCATGACACGTGATATCACTGTCACAGCCACTTGTCCAATCCCGTCTCTTTCAAAAATCGAAGTAGTCCCTTCGTCGCTTTCACCTGCGATGTCTTCTGTCGCGGCATGTGAAAATCGTGTCGAGGTACAATGGTCTAGTGTCAAGGTGCGCTAGAACAGATGCCAGGGACTGTCGCTGAACATTATATTCAGGACAGTCGCACAGAATGTGTTCCAGCGTCTCCTCGCAAAGACAGGCATTGCAGAGAGCGTTGTCGGCCATTCCAATGCGGAAGGAGTAAGATTTCGTGAAAGCCACCCCTAGCCATAAGCGATAAAGCAGAGTCGCCTCTCTTCGGCGGAGTCCAGTTGGCATATAGAGATGCATCAAAGAGGGCAGGAGGTATTGACGGTTGCTCTGGTTGGTCTGGCTGTTTGATGTGCACCATAGAGAGAGCATGATCTCCTGTGCAAGCACTCCAAGTCTGCTAGCTGCATCGGATCCTGAAAGCGGTTTGGCCTCTTCTTCTGCGTCTTCAAGAGCTGCTCGAGTGGCTTTATCGGCGTCTTCGTTTCAGTGACGCCGCAGTGACTTGGCAGCCACTGAAACGTCACGTGGTGTCCTTTCTCCTGTGATGTATGGAGTAGGCATCTAATATCGAATGCGAGCTGTTCGAATGGCCCGCGACGCAGAACTGATAGTACAGATTGTAGGGCTGCCTTTGAGTCGCTGAAGATTGCCCATTATCGAGGTGGCTCCCGATTGACGAAACGAAGTGCAGCGCGAAGAGCAGCTAGTGCAGCAGATGTCGATGTTGTTGGGCGGTCAGTCCTAAAGCTGATGGTAATAGTTTTTGCTGGGACAATAACAGCACCGGACGAACACTGGATGTTTCTGGAACCATCAGTATAAATATGTTCACTGTCCGCGTACCTCTCGTGCAGAAGAATCAGAGATAGTTGTTTCAGCCCAGGCGACGACAGTTCAGACTTTTTGCCGATTCCTGGTACACTGAGATGGACTGTGGGGATGATAAGACATCAAGGGGGTATCGATGGTTTAGATGCAGCGGTGAAGCCCGAGGGAAGTTTGTCGTTGTACTTGATGATTGTTTTAGAGAATGATGATTGGTGCCTGTCTGAAGGTAGTGCTGCAAGGTGGTGATAGGGGGCACGTGCAAAATGTCTGATGTGCGTTCTCAGGGCTTCCACCGTAATGTGAGTTCGCATTGGATGGTCCCGAGCAATCACAAGAGTTGCCTCTGTTGACGTGCATCTGGGCAAACCAAGGCAGACTGAGTGCTTGAGCTTGTGCTGCCTGCAGAACACGAATATTTGTCTTGCAGGTGTTGGTCAGTACAGGTAGACTATATCTTAGAAAACCGAGAAAAAGAGCGCTGTAGAGCTTAAGCATTGCGTCTACTGACATCCCCCACGTCTTTCCTGTCAAGTATTTAAACAACTGGAAAGTTGCTGTCAGGCGCCGTTTCATGTAGGCCACGTGTGGGCTCCAACGGGGTTCTCGGTCAATAATTACGCCAAGGAACCTGTGGGTTCGCACATAGGAAATGGTCCACCCATTGATTGAGATGACATAAGGCGTCATCGCTTTGCGAGTAAATGCTACTAGGGCGCATTTTTCTGGTGGTATGCTGAGACCCTGTTTACACAAGTAGTTCGCTGTCAAAGTGGCCGCTCTTTGAAGTCGCGCACGTATCTGAGGACGTGTGACTGCCGAAGTCCAGACACAGATGTCGTCAGCGTATATTAAAATTTTAATGGTAGTTGGCAAGTATTCAGCAAGTTCAACAAGAGCGAGGTTGAATAGCGTCGGGCTGAGAGCACCGCCTTGAGGAACACCCCTGCTGGTATAGCGTCGCGTAGTTGGGCCATCGTCAGTTAACACAAAGAATGATCTTGCAGATAGGTAACTTGCAATCCACAAAAAAACTCAACCACCTAGGCCAACCGTCGCAAGGGCGTCGAGAATGGCCTCATATAATACGTTATCGTATGCCCCTTTGGCATCTAATAATAAAGCTGCAGATAAACGCTTACGGGACCTTTAGTGCTGGACATATGAAACGAGATCAACTACATTGTCGATGGAAGAGCGGTCACATCGGAAACCAGCCATGGAAATCGGATAAATCTTGTAGTATTCAAGGTACCATTCCAGGCGGCCAAGGATCATCTGTTCCATTATCTTTCGTACACAGATAGCCAGTGCTATTGGGCGGTAAGAAGTGAGCTTTAACGGGGATTTGCCCTGCTTTAAGAGTGGCACCAGGCGGCTTACAACTCCTCATGGCAGGAGGGAAATGTTCCTGACGAATGGAAAGTAAAGGCTCAACAATTCTATCCGTGCGGACTCTCCGAGATAGCACAAGGCCCGGTATGATATACCATCCGGACCCGGAGATGATGAGCGCCTGCAGAGAGCTAGAGCCGCTTCGAGCTCCTCCATTGTAAAACTAAGGTCCATGCGGCAATCGCGGGAATGGGGGACGTCAGCTCGGGCTGGAGGATCTGGACGAGTCGCTTGGTCTGCGTTCCGCGCACAAAAGGCTTCTGCGACATCGATGTCTTGCCGCCCTTGGAAAAGCGCTCGCGCCTTGAATGGAAAACGCCGTTCCGGAAGGCAACGCAGATCTTGCACCGTTTTCCAAATGTGAGACAGTGGTTTGCGGGGGTCGAGTGTCTGGCAAAACGTTGCCCAACGTTCCGACGCTAATCTATCCATACGACGCTGAATCTTCTTTTGCATCCTCCTGGCTGCCCTAAGGTCATGAATTGATCTTGTACGCCGATATCGACGTTCCGCCCGGCGACGAAGCGCTCGAAGGCGCTCTAATTCTATGTTGAAGTCATTTCGCGTAGAAGAGATCGTCATCATGCGAGTGGCGTTTTGCATCGTAATTTTAATCGTTTGCTCTAACCCAGATGGTAGGCCCTCGCGGCAGGCATCTTCCATCTCAGATTTGAAGTTGGCCCATTGAATCGTCCGAATGGTATTCCGTGGGCCTGATCTAGACGACAAGCCTTTGATGTTCAGATAAGTGGGAATGTGGTCACTCCCATGCATCTCAATGTCTGGAAACCACTTCACACATCTGGCGAGAGAGTTGGAGACGAAAGCAAGGTCGAGGCAGCTGCCATGTGTCACGCCTCGAAGAAAGGTGGGGCTACCATCGTTCAGGAGAGTAAGGCCATAGTTGTGGGCGATGCTTGCTAGTCTTCGTCCTCTTGCATTTTTCCTTGTACTTCCCCATGCTGGATGGTGTGCATTGAAATCTCCTATGATGACTCATGGGGCGGGACAAACACTCAAGATATCCGCAAATCTTTTGGTATCGAAATTGCTGGAAGGCGATATATACACACCTATGAGAGTAAACCAGAGTTTGTTCTTTTTAACTGTGATGCATATATATTGATTGTCGTCGTGGGGCGCACTTGTTTGCAAAACATAGCTGAGTTCACGACGAACAAAAATGACGATTTTGCTGCATGCACCGTTTGTCGACGACATGATAAATTCGTATCCTGACAGTCTTATTGGTTTCGACAAGTTGGGCTCACAAATGGCGATGAGTAGAAACACATTGGTGTACACAAACTGACGAAAATCTGAAATACGTGATTTTAGCCCTCTGGCGTTCCACTGGATGACGGACGCTGCCTTGACTTCTTTCCGGAAGGATGGGGTATGGGTAGCCATCTTTCTAGTTGAGGGATGCAAGCACTGGGCTTAAAGCGTCCAGCACTTTAAGTGCGTTTTGAGCAGAGGATGTCCCCATGTCCACTAAAATTGCTCGAATGGCCTCCATGAGAGAACGTAGCACCGATATGACTTGACGGTCTGTTTTAGGTGAATCATCCATGGCCGGAGAAGGATCAGGTGGGACCCCGACCTTCCGAGGTTCTTTCGCAAGGGAGCGGCTTGGTAGCGTAGGGCCATTCCTCTAAAGATAGTCGATTCTGCTTCCTTCGTGGAAGTGGTGGGCCTTTTTGCGGCGCGACTAACTGGCATTGCAGTGGAGTGTGTACTGTCACTTCGCGCATGCGCCTTCTTCGAAGACGTACGATGGCGCCTACGTAGACGCCGACGCCGGCCTACTTCCGCTGCCTCCCTGTGGGCCGAATTGTCTCTGGCCATTTGCTTGAGAACCGCGCGCTCAAAGTGCACGGCAGCCATACGGTGACTAATTTCTTTTTGGCATGCACCTTCAGCTGTCAAAAACCTCACGGCATCACGCTGCTCAACTTCTGGAGCGTCCATTACGTCACGCAACCATGTTCAACCCAGTGTATGAGCGCATTAAAGAACATTTATCCTCACACCTGCGTGTCACTTTTGTAAATGACAGATGCCTGTGTGCTACGCGCAGGCCTTGCAGCTAATGAACAGAACCATAAATGCGCAGGGTGGGTAGGCTCAATTTCATTTGACTCGCCCTCGTACATTAGAAATGCGAAGATACAATGGAATATACAAATGCGAAGATACAGCTTGATAAAGGGCAAAAAAGTGCCACTTGAAACAAAGTTCACGGCACGTATGGACGAAACCTCGCAACAAGATACCTAAACATACATATAAGTATCCAATAAATCCACGTATCTAAGAAAAAGTCACGGTATATAATAGGTCAAACAAGGCAAATAAACATGTTGCGCAATAGATTCACAGAATCCTAGATCCCTCCCCATTACATCCACTCCCCTTGATATATCGCGCGCGACGGAAGGCCGCGCGCTTGCTCCTCGCTTTTCTCCCTTGCGCACACAAGACTGAGCCGCCATCGTCGGCCCACCCACGCCATCCACCACCTACGCTTTCACTCGCACGTACAGCATGCTGCGCGCGGTCACGATGTTATCGCCCTTGGACTTTATGCGGAACATGAAGGCGACGGCGACGGCAGGAATGCGCCTAGAGTGTACATATAATTGATATCGCAATAATATAATAAGAGTATCCGGCAGCTGAAGCGTCCCATGGCCCTATACTTTCCGCAAAAGAAGTAACAAAATAGGACTTTCAACATGCGACAATTCGCTGCGCCGCAACAACGTTTTTTTTTCTTTTGTGGGGCGGGGCATCGTAAGGAAAAAAAAAGACGCAAAGGAAAGTATGTTGGTCACAATCGAATGCCTACTTTCGGCAACTAATGTGGCTATTAAAGGAATATCGAAGAAAACACGAGACGCTTGGTCCACCAAGAACCATGCGCATACTGCTCGGTATCCTACACCGGCGAGACAAGATTTTCGGGAGAGGTTGCGCTCAAGCAAACGCGGTGCAATCCGTCGAGTCCCCATAGTGATGGCGGTGAGCGACCATTATTTCTTTTTCTCGTCTGCTAGCTAGAAAGCGTCCAAAACTTCGCCAGGCGAAACTGCAGTCGGCCAGAGAAAACCGAACACGCACCGAATTGTGCCGCGCTGTGGTCGGGGCAACACGAGAAAAAGCGCAACCCCTACCCGCTGGCTCTGGCAGCCCGCGGGTAGGGGAGCGAAAACAAAAAAATTGAAGAGGCTCAATGTGTCCTCGCGATTAAAAGGCAAAGTAGAAAAAATAAATAAGAACGTAGTTACCTTGGCTGGCTTTCGTATCTTCACTGGATGCTTTGGCGCAGGTGAAAAAAAATGTTGATATTTTTTTACGTGACATGACGGCACGAATGAACCACCACAACGCTCCGTCTCAACGGGCCTCGCTGCGGGCTTTGTCAACTTGTCTTATAGTGTGTTGATTTGGCTTGTCTCGCTGTATGTCCCGATATACGACTTTGGAAAAGTGAATGAGCCTTTGGCGTCAAATATTTATGGGAACATTAAACTTACAAAGCTCCGCAATTGAAAATCTAAAGCACACGTTTGGAAATGTCAATGCACCTTTCAAATCAAAAGTTTGATAACTTTATACCCATAAAGTTTCAGAATTGACATCCACGCACTCCGTAGATTCCATGATAGAGTGTAGATTCCGCGACCTCCGCGAGATGCCGCGGCGAGCCCGTTCGCTCAGTTCGCCATCAACACGTCCTTGAAACTTTGTGCTCGGATGGGGCTGCTTGCGTTATGTGACTCCAGGTGCATGGGCGTTGCCGCGAAATCCAGCCCGAGTTCGCAATTTTTGCGGTGAAATGGCTTTTGGAGCGTGAAAAACTCGGTTCTAGACAAAATCCAGAATGATTTCCGGCGCCGGGGGTTGCTTTGGTTGGCGGTGCATGGACAGCACGAAAAAATTTCGGGGGGGGGGGGGGGCTAGAGCCCCATAATACCCCCCCCCCCTGGCTACGCCCCTGGGTTTGCATTGTAAGCATCGCATGGTCCCATCTAACGCGATCTTGTATCAATAATGTTGCATGTTGCTGCGTGCTAAGAGGCGAGACCTTCGTGGACACCTAGTGTACAGTTTGCCCCAGTTGTACTAACAACAAGTTTCTTTTGAATTGATGTCTGTACCAGAAGTTATTCTGGGATGTGTATACGCTTTATCTGCGCTGCACACTTTTCTTGCAAAACGGCGAACACCGGATACCTCATGTCAACGTCATGTCCCACGCTTGTATTTTGTCGCTCACGTCTCTGTCGCCGTTTCACGTCTCGCTCTTTAGTTATTCTTGTCTTGCGCGCGAAAGCGGACAAAATATTCCTGCCGTAATAGACGTCAGACTCTGGAGTTTTGCAAGGTGCGTAGCACCAACTGCCGGTGCGAAGAGGCAGTAATTGAGTAGTGCGAAGCCCGACTCCCCTGCTAAGTTGCCTATGCAGCTAGCGACTGCGAAACAACGATTTAACTACATTTTGGTCGATATTTTGAGTGTTTTGCGCATTTAACGCCCAAACAGAGAGCCATGAATTGCTCCGCTAGTCGGAAGCGCCGCCGAACTGCCATAAAGCGCTTGCTGGCTCACTCGTCAGACTGATGGCGGAAACGACGGCAACCTCGATAGCTCCGCACGCTACGAAGAAACGCCGCAATTGTTGTGTTGTAAATTGCCATGAACGTGAAGGACTGAATAACAACGTTCAGTTTTACCGATTTCCATCGCGGTCGTATGAAGGGGAAAGGCGAAAGCGCTGGATACGGGCCGTTGAACCTGTTGGGTAATCGGATTACTTGCATTCCCCACAACACAGCGCCTCGCATGAGAAAATGCGACAATTTTGTTCTGCTGTAATTGTGTTGCATAGCCCTGACGGAAGACCGCGGTAACCAAGCGGAAACTCAAGAATCTGCCGCCGCCACTTCATTGGTAACAGAAAAAAACAACGTTGCGAACCATCCTGCGTAAATGCCATCCATATTTCCACCTTTTAACAGGCGTCCGCCTCCGCTTGACTCAACAAGTGGAACAGAGAGATTTGGCAGGTCAGTTTAACCAAATATTTTGGTTCGTTTATGAATTAAAAATCGTGTTCTAGAGTATCCTTGTATCGCGAGCTCATTTCTAGTTGCGGTATTTTGTATGTCCTGCGCCGATACAAAAAGCACGTTTCGCAATGTGCTGAACCTGCGTTTTTCAAATGTGAGCAACAAAGTTGCTGTAGGAGCACTGTATGAGTAATTGCGAAGTAACGCACGTGTGTAAAGAAAAAAGAATGTCGCGTTTATTTATATTTATTTCTGCGCGCTTGTTGCTTGAAGCGTCTGCGAAAAGTTCCAAGATACTGAGCGAGGCTGTAGCTCCTGCGAGAAAGTTGCGGCCCGTAGGCACTGTAGGAAGCTTACTTTCGTTATATGCGCGCGCTGTTTGGTGCCCTGAAAGAGGCATATAAGGATTTACTCTCTGTAAATAATTCTGAGAAAAACACATTACGATAAAATGCATAAAAATATAGAAGATACTTAAGATACGCAGGATATTTTCAATATGAACCAATTTTAAATGCTTAGATTTTTGTGCTGATATGCCTATAAACAAACCTGATGCTCTATGTACTTGCGAGTTGCAGCACGCCGAAATAACACCTGAGACTTCCTTTATATTGTACACGTACTTCGCCCTGCTGAGCTTCCTCCCTTTCCGAAGCGTGGATGGGCGGAAATAGCTTTTCAGGTCCTTGATTTTAGAGCGCAGCTCTTTGGCGTCCGTTCCTGGGTTTCGCGTCGTCGTCGGCGTTGTCGTCGGCCTCGTAACCAGCTCCGCCCCCCTTTCATCCCCCCAGCGCTAGCAGCGACCGACTGATACCGCTGGATGCCGCTGACGCCGCTAGAGAGTCAAGATAACGTGACTGCATAGAACACCGTCGCCGCCATGCAGAAAGAGGAGGAAAGGGTCCCCCCCCTCCCCTGTTCTTGTGTGGCGGATAGGGTGCTCTTCAGTTGCCGACGCGCCGGTTATTTCACGTAGGCCCCGGCACGTCGACGAATACGTGACCACCTTCCCACGGCTAGACCTGGTTCTTAGCGCTGCGGAAGCGAGGGTATCATATTGTTTGTGTCGGCATCGGCGGCGTTGTCCCTGAAACCAACTCCGCAGCCGGGGTTGACTCACTATCGGCGTCAGCGGCATCAGTCAGTCGCTGCTATCTCTTCCCTCCTCCCTTTATCGTGTTGTCCGCTTGCTGCGCGCGCTTCTGCCCCCATCGTTTGCCGCTGGGTGTACACGCCGCCCCCCTCCCCCCTCTTCCTGCGAGTCTCCGGTTGTCAAAGCGCCGGCTCGAACTTAATTCCTTTCTTCGCTCCTCCTCCAATGCAACCCCTGTGCGGTGGCAATCAGAGAGCCAGATCGGTGGCGGCGGATCTGTATATGTGCACCGCCCGAGCCGAAATTGCCGCTGCCGTTCGCCCTGTGCGGTGGCAATCAGAGAGCCAGATCGGTGGCGGCTTGACATAAAGACAAACAGCAATTTCCTAACACTTATGCGGGAGAACATCCCGTTCCTCTCGCTCGTAACGCGTCCCACGGCTGTGACAACCTCGCGAGGCACTTGTATAGATCTCGTCTTTGAGAATCAAGCATTGGTGTACCAAGTCGAACATATATCAGTCTATTTCTCCGACCACAAAGCTTCCTTCATGACTGTCAAGAACTGTTAGTGGAGTCTTTGTTAAAGGAATACGTGTGAAAAATAAAAAAAAATTCTGTGATAGCGCATACATGTGTTGCTCGATTTCTTTGCCTCAATCTATCGAAAAGGTGAAACAGCTTATTTGCTGCGCTCAAATTTCGCATTAGGAAGTAACGTAATCGTCGGTAATTTTTTAGGAACCCGTTCCTCAACACGACCGAAAGCGGAGGGTCCATTCTGACCTATGCACTTTCGCTTACGGACAGCTTTTTTTGCACTACTCGGTTCGCGCCAAGTCTGCGATGGGTGCGCTGGTGATGAATCTTTCCGCAGCGCTACCTGGGCAGAGTCTGAGGTCTATAGCATAGACAAGTTATATCCCCATCTACACAAATGTACACCTGTAAATTTATTTAATGCGACTAGCATTCTTAGGAAACTTTGTGCACTTTCCTCTGTTTGTGTTGTGGGGTAATGGAAGTCTTGCAAACAAAATACTCAACAGTAGCCGTACTTGTAGCGGAACCGGACCGGCGGCACCTTGTTGCACAGCAACTGTAAGCGAAATATTCCAAAGAAGCGCCAACTTCTTTGATGTTCCGTTTACTGTGTAATATATATTTGATGCGCGTGTAGTTTTTGATTGGATTCAAATTTGTACCTCAATTCTACCCCCTTCCTCCCACTCTCTCTTCACCTATGTAATGCCCACTAGGGTTCTTAGGGCAATGAAATAAATAAAATAGCGATTGGTTAGCTGATTATACTTAAACACAGTTACATAAATTTTAAGCGTTCGCTTAAGGCTATAAGTCATACCTGTTGCAGCCCGTAATCGAAAACACACTATTTGATTCCTGATTCCGAGGGCCATATAAAGTAAAACTATTCCAGTCTGTTTTTATTCCAATCTGCTGCCGTCAAATTTACGTAACCACTGACGCAAGCATTGGGCGGTAACCTGCAGCGTTGTTTGAAAAGTCCAATCAAACGCGCCTCTCGATCGTATGATGTCACTTCTTTAGCTTCCAAAGCAAATTGTGTGCATTGAGCAGTGTTTCTTATCTAATTAGCTGAGAAGAGGCGAGCAGCACGCTTGTGTAGAGAGCGTTTCGATGGGGCTGAGCCAGCGCAGTGAAGGTATAGAGAGAGAGAAAGATAGCAAAGAGAGGAAAGGCAGGGAGGTAGGTCAACCAGACGAGCGTCTGGTTTGCTACCCTACACTGGGGAAAGCTTGGCAAAGGGGAAACCGAAATAGGAAAGCTGGATAGAGGGAACACTGTTTGTACACGCAGCAAAGCGCCTGGAAATCAGTCAAGTCGAAGCAAGCGCTTCGTCGATACGTTAGGCTGCTGTCAATCTGCTGTGTGAACCTAATTTAGGTGCTTCATAGCTGCTAATGCACGTTGAAGTCACCAGTGAAGACCAAGGAGCCGGTGGGTGTCAGCAGTACGTTGCAATGCGTGGCAGTATATCTTTAAGCTAAACCCCAGCCGGTCTGACTTCAGTGCGAATATAATGATGCGGATGAGCCATGATGCTCACTCAAGAGTTGCAAGTACTGATAACCCGATAAGGAGGGTGATGCTGGCATCCGCGATTGGTCCGCTTTCCTTTACTGAGCTTGCGTTGGCTGGCTGGAAATAACGTCAGCGTGTAACGGAAGGCTAAAAATGCCGATAAAACTGTTCCTCAGCAAGGAAGAGTTGGAAAAGCGATGTCGTGCCGAAAGGGCTCGATAACGCTATACTGCCACGCAAAACCTTTCTTACACACAAATAAATTCATGCTCCTCGGCAGCTCCGAGTAGCCAGTGCCAGAGCGATCGGCGGGCAGCCATATTCTATACCTTTCGGAACGGGGCAGTCTCCGGCTATTCAGATAAAAATCAAGTTTTGTTTGAATATCAATGCATCTTTAATGCGTTCACGTCGCTTTGACGCGGTGAGTTTTCGCGGTTTTCTGACCTCGCGTGACAGGAAGGAGAAGTGGGCGAGGAGCGAAATGTTTCCACCAATAGCAGAGGGAAAATGGCGAAAAAGTTGTCGAATCAGAAATAACTATCCTTCTTTCGTTCGGTCTAATCATGCATAATCACTGTGCACATATCATATCAGCTGGGGCGTCTTAGCGGTTTTCGTGACGTCGCGTAACAGACAAGTGAAGTGTGGGTGGCCGGAAAATTTTTGCAGCAACCACGGAGGGCTGATTGCAAAATCGTAATAGAAAGGTTTGGAATAGCTTTACGTTATAGCGCCACAGCTGTCGGATATGCAACTGGGTAATCACTAACGCACTTTTCTCCTTTCATACTCCAAAATGCGAAACCGTAGAGTTAAGACATATTCAATAGATAGCTGCAAAAATAGTGACTGGCATATAAAGGAACGGAATGAATCAGTGTGGCTAAGTTCACGGACCGCTGCTACACAGTGGCTACCCGTGTTGCCGGCCTTTGGCGATAGAATGGTGACGGATGAGTGAATTTTTTAGCCTTGAGCAAAGCCCTGCATCGCTAAACTCCAAAGAAGGGACTTCTTTGGAGTTTGCACTCAGTATCTCTGGAACGTCGGAAGAGTGAGTGCCGCTCGTTACACGGTGACAAAGCGGGTAGCGCCGATTCCTGGCTTATGAAGTTTCTCGCACGTTATATACACATATACACCCCGCCCACTCTATCGTCTAATAATGGCCGCACTCTTGAATCAATGGGCCAAGGAATTGGTGGTAGGCTAAAGCGAGAGCACATGAGTCTTCACGGCTGAACATTTTTGCATGGTCCACAGAGTAAGTGAGTGGAGTGACTAGCGATAATACGTATTTGCTACAAGCTACTAAAAAGTACGATTACGTTCCAATCCGTGTGCGTGGCAAGGACAATCTACCGCTACTGAGCACAGTCGCGAGTGATTAGGCAGAAACTAAACACTCATATTGTTACCGGACAGAGAAAATTACTAGTCAGAAACATGACAAGCTTCAGCGTGACTGGCAATAAAGAACGAACAGCAAACATTGCTAATTCTCATTTAATTCATAAGCGTAAAGTTTGGACGTTTCTAGCTCGCTTCTAGTACAAGCACCGTATACGCTACTCGCATCGCCTGGACAAGGTGCTATGATCTCCGAAAGCACTTGATCTGTGAAGCAGTTGCCAAAGCTTACGATTTCCAAAGCTGTTTGATGTCCGCCGAAACAGATGTTTGCCGAGCCGTGCCAGCGTCATGAACATCTATTGTAAACACGCATATAACGAAGGCTGCTGAGGCAAGCAATGGACGCGTCACCACGTAATGAAATATCGCGACGCCCACGGGTCGCGGGAGCGGCCAGAGTAGGCGAGGATTCGCGCTAACCTGCCCCCTTCCCCCCTTCTCCTGTGCCGCGCTCATGTCCCTGTAGTCCCCTCTGCGCGCGCGAGAAGACGGTGCGCGTTCTTCCCGCCCGCCTTCCTTGCGTGCGTGAGACGACGCCACCTATCAAGCCCACCATCCTCCTCGTCTCACTCTCGCACCCACAGGAAGCGGCGTGGCTGCGATCGCACTTTAACATTGTATGGAATACCATGGCGAATGTGACGACGGAGGAAATTTGCCTGGCGTCTATATAATTGCTATCGCAAAAAAATTCAGCCGTTTTGCGTGCAAAAGTCAAGATATGATAGTGAAGCCCGCTGGAGTGGAGCCCTCCAGAATTATTTTCACCACCTAGGGTTCTTTAAGGTGTACCTAATGCACTGTACAATAGCGCTTTTGCATTTCGCCCGCATGGTGATTTCTTGAAAGCGTCAAAAAAGCACCGCGTAAAAGATATAACCATGGAAGCAATTTCATTTGGCGTTCCTCAGCATGCTCTGCAAAGTTTTTAATTGAACTTATCTCCCAAAACAATTATTTAAAAATTGCACAAATAAATTTAATTAGCTAACCAATCCCACCTTAAAGCATAGTCTAAGTGAAGACAACAACGAAAATTATGTCGTACGTCTTATAGGCTTAAGATGTGCGACATTTTTTAAAGCTTGATTCAAGTTACTTGAACACCCGGTCGTCAATGTTGTACATTCACTGCTATGCAAAGTACAAGACTCATAAATTCACAATGCGAGGGGTTGAAGTGGGGAAGAATCGCTGTGCTTTTGTTTTCTTGATGATGATTTCTAAGTCGCATGCCATTTGAAAGAGGGCAGCGACAAAGTCACCTTGCCTGCTTCAGCTAATCGGGTTTTACTAAAGCTATTGCAGTCCTGTAATTCTGCCTCACACTTCATTAAAATATCTATCTCTAAAGCTACCTATTCCTATGCCAACCCCGACTACAACACTTCTCTCCCACCCGCCGTGGTTGCTCAGTGGCTATGGTGTTGGGCTGCTGAGCACGAGGTCGCGGGATCGAATCCCGGCCACGGCGGCCGCATTTCGATGGGGGCGAAATGCGAAAACACCCATGTGCTTCGATTTAGGTGCACGTTAAAGAACCCCAGGTGGTCAAAATTTCCGGAGTCCTCCACTACGGCGTGCCTCATAATCAGAAAGTGGTTTTGGCACGTAAAACCCCAAATATTATTATTATTACACTTCTCTCTTTCCGTTTTTACTAAAATTTATACGCCGCACTTACTTATCTCGACCGCTGACCACTGTAAACGCTGACATCGGCTTTGGATCGCAGCCGCTTTTGGAAGGTGGACGTTCCCTACGATACTGGCTGGGTGAAAATCCTGTCATTCCATTATAATGCTTTGAGTTGTCTGCACGGTATTGCTGCACCAGAAAGATGCCTCACCCTATTGCGAATGTTTTCTGCGGTATGTTCTTGTCCTCAGGCTGGCCCAGCTCGGCCCTCAAATATCACTGCACCCACTTGGTGTTATGTAAAAATGTTTCTTCCTGGCTGCTTGCTTCCTGTCTGAAGATTACCATGTCTCTTTTTTTTACATCCTTTGCATCCAAAGTACCGTCTCTGTTTCCCTTTCTATAGGTCATTCTGGGTCGCTTATTTGTACTTCCAATTACCCAGTACTTGGTTCTCCGTTTTTTTGCCTCTTCCGCCATTACAGTGTACAGGTTCTGTTTCACTTTTGCTGCGCTGCGCTTCCCCTTCATGCTCAGATATTTTTTCGTGGTTGTTTGAGTAAGCCTTCCCTTCATTTATGCATGCCCCCAGGTATTTATATTGCTTCACTATGGATATATGACTTGCTGCTGAATTGATACCATGACATTACTAGTCTCTTCAATAAATAACGCTATCGCGTTAATAACATCATTTTCGGCTTCTCTGTGCTAAATATAAGGGCGCTACCTTTTTCACGCCCTCTGTGAGCGCGAAAGCAGAGCGGTGTCCATGAACCTAACGCATTATGAGCACCATGACTGAAAACCGTCACCCGCAGCTATCAAGGGCACCACTTCAAGGTGCTTGGGCCGTTCCAGGAGTCAGTGCTATTACTGGCGGACCGCGAGGCGATTTTCTTTGCTCCATTACCATCCTTGGCAATGTTTCAAGAGGCTGTTTAAACGTCCGTAAAAGGTATCCTGATGGCTTAGAATGTGCTTTGTCTGTTTTCAGTTTCTACGTGTATTTTGGTGAAATAGCATCTGTTGTACGGCGTTATTTGGTGTTTCATACAGAATCAAACAATAAAGAAATTAAATATTTTGTCCACCTCTAGCACGAAGTGTTAGCACGAACTGTAGCACGAAGAAACTGATGCGGGTATCTCAGAAGGAAGGCTTCGCACTATAAGTAAAATTGATTTCGGTCCGGGGAGCGAAACCTTTCTGGGGCGGTCGCTTCACCATATGAGTTTACCCGGATACGAGCCGATCGGAGGGCGAGGTTGAATTCACTGATAACTCGAAACGCAGTGAGACTAAAAGAAAGGAAGCTTTGCATTTGAAGAAGAATAGAAAAACCCGTACGGGCTTTTGTTGTAGCCTTGCGCTACTCTCAAGTGGATGGCAATTTTTCCCCTTAATGAAAGCGGCTCCATCTTGCAGATTTTCGAAGAGGTGATCTGCCACTTTCAGACTCAAACCGCAATCTTATCAGCTTCGCCTATTTGCTCCAACGCTACATTCCGGAACGCAAAATGTTTGTGCTAGTACCCATTTAAAGAAGCATTCCACGAAGTCATCCCTTAGCAGTAGATTGGGAGAGGAGACAGAGTGCGTACCTGATTATACGGATAGCGGTCGAGGTGACTCGACTACTGAGAGATGGCACCCACGTAGCAAGTTCAATATGTCGTAACGCTGGGGCGCTTATTGCTGGTCCAAGAGAGAGAACTCAATGGGATAGTGCTCAGGCTGAAAATAACGGGTTGCATTAATTTATTAATTAGAAGTGTTGAAACCAAAGTTTCGTCAAAGATGCAGATCTGTAAGAGAGGTCGCACAAAAGAACAAGGAATCTTAGCACGAATCCGAAAAAAATAAAAAGCGCTAACTAAACGCAATTCTTTGATAACGAAATGCGTAATTGCAATGCACATGTAACGCCTGGCAGTAAGTTAGAGTGATAAATAGTTCGAAGCTGGAAACTGAAGTCATAACGCGAAAAAAAAAAATCCTTTGTCCATGGTATCAAGTCGCAGAAGGTAAAGATGATGCTATACCGAAGATAGGGTTCAAGGTTGGACTAATTTGGGCGTCAGGAATTCATCGGGGAAGAAATAAAGTCAATTTTAAGGTAAAGAAGGCGGTAGAGGGCACAATCGTTGTCGTGATTGGCGGAAAAATAAAGTTGCTTGCGTAGGTCTGAAGTAATTTGGCTTTCTGTAGCACGTATTGTGAGCAGTGATGCCATTTTAGCACATTTTTCGCTCGATTTATCGACTTTCTTGTCCAGTTAGCAGCATTTTTTTCTGTTTAGCCATCGGCGACTTATCTAAGCGACGTGACAGAAAATTGGCGACATCTTAGCTTCTTCGTAGTTAGGAGAGTGTCACAAAAACCTACAAGTCGCTCGCCGATGCGGCTGCCAGGCGCAAGCCGACGGAACACAGGGGTCCGCTTTACGCTTCGCCCCGGCCTACAAGCGAGAGGTCTTTGTGCAACATTTATTTGTTCAGGGTTGGTCAGCCCGAGCAAGGCGCCCGTGTATCGGTGCGTCGGCAATCACGAAGCAACTCGTTGAAGGGGGATAACAAACATTTAATCATACACAAAACTGATCACGGACAATAAGGGAACAAAGAACTCAAAGTAGGAACGAACAGAATTGGCGAGAAGCACACACAATTGGAAACACGACCAGAACATACAAGAATCAGGCAGCGTTACACAACAACAGTAAACAAAGGAGTTTAGAGGCACAGGAGTCATTGAGAGTTAACAGAACAAAGAAGAAGAGGACAAGCCGGCGGACAGACCATATCGGAGCGCGGCGAAGAACGGGGACGGCTCGTGTGGCAGTCGTTGCGGCGATGGCTCGAAGGCGGCGGGCCCGGTGCGATGAAGCGCGCGCCTCGCCGTCAGGAATTCGGCCCCGCACGCCGCAAAGACTCGCACAACCTTCTTCGCTGCCTCTTTCCAACCGACTGTGTCCCTTCCCACCGAACTGCTAACGAGCTGGCGGAGGGAAGACGCTGGTTAAAGACAGCGCTGTGCCCAGAGGTTATTTAGGGGCGTTTCTTTTTTTTCTCGGTGCCACCGAAGACAGCATGCGCACTGTCGATTTATGGCCCGGCCGTCTCCGCGATCCCGACCAGCGGAAGCGACTGAACAGCAGTGGACACAGGGCGCACAACTCGCTTCACCGTGCGCTCTGCCTGCTCCACTCTGGTAATCTTACACCGCGGCCAAGCCCCGACTCAGTCGAAGGGGACAGCGAAGCCGCCTCCGAAGAACAGCCGCTTGCGCGGCTCACAAAGCCGAACGTCTCCAGATGCCCCTCGACCCTGGGCAGTCCTCTCCGCCCTCTCTCGCGGCCTCTTCCCGTAGCCTCGGAACGGGATGCCCGAAAAACGCACTCTAAAGAAATATATATATAACATGGTTGGCGCCGGTCTGTGACACTGCTCCCCGCTCAAGAATATTACAGCGTAATATTTTACTAGCCACAGGCCAGCGACAAATCACACACAATAACAACAGGAAACCTATGAGCGTCGAACGTCAGAGCAGGAATGTACTCTCAAAACTAGTGTAGAATCTACGGACGCACAGGTGGATATGTACACTCCACGGTTGCATTGTCCAAAAAAAAAAGATAGTCCAATCCCAATGGCATGAGGATCTGGACCCAGCCTCATGGGCACTGTCAGTTCTCTGGCACTGTCAGCTGACGCGCACCCACTGCACTCGCGAAGTCCACAGTATTGTCCATACTAAGAAGTACATGATAACGCACGGCACAAAGACAGCAACCACATCGTATTATATCATAGCTGCACAAAGCTAGACCTAATGCCTCCATACAGAACACATGGAAGAACATAATACAGAACACTGCATGAGGTCGTCAGTGGCATGGATACATAGAAGCCCTGACGTTGAGAAAAACAAACATCATTATACAGTGATAACAACACGCCTCCGCGAATTAGTCTATCCGACTCATATAGTCTGCTCCTTGATTAGGTCTTCCCGGCTTACGTTATCTGAATCTTCCGACACCCAAAGGTCCCTTAACGGTCTTTTCTCACAGGCTTGCGATCTCGTCACTACGGCGTTTGCATGGTCACCATCCGAGTCTGCGATAGCCGAGCGCTCGCCTCCAGCAGTGTCGCACTCCTGCTCAGCGCTAATACTCCTTGAGGGTTGTACTTCTTTCGAGGAGGGCACAGTCGCGGCCATCGTATCCAATCTCCAGTCGAGATCCGGATCGGCGGCATTTCTAACTCCTTCAACGTTGCCGAGTAGCAGGTCATAAAGGGGATCCTTCATACACTTCGCCCGAAGGCGGCCCTTGAAGTAAGGTGTATCCACGCTGATCCAAGCCTCTGGAAGCAGAACCGACCGATCGAGGAGGTACACGGGAGAGTTGGACCCTATGAGGTCACCATCCTTGACCAGACTTCTCCTTACTATCACTGTGTTGCATCCAGTGTCTCTAAGCACCCAAACCCTTTGGTTACCAACCACCCCGGTGACTACTGGAAGTTTCTTATTAACATTCACGGGCTCATCTGTCAGGCCCACGCCAACGACCGGGACCTTTTCCCCATTCTTCAGCTCAACGTATCCGTTCTCAATGCACAACGACGCCGATTCTTCTGCCTTGCCTTGTGGCTTGCTTGGACCCTTCTGCCAACACTTCCAACTAGTGTGGCCGCTTTTGCCACAATTGAAACATTTCAGAGGTTGGTTGTTACCCTCCGCTTTGTCTACGCGACAGTTTTCGGCTCGATGGCCGATACGAGAGCAAAGGAAGCATTTCTGCACTTCCTGATCCCTCACCTGCACAGCTGACTGGCTCCTGTCTTTCCTTTCAGCTCTTTGTTCCGCATCTGTTGTAGCTGACGGCTCTTTCCTCGCAGCTGGACGTCTTGCGAAATTCGGCCATCCATGAGCGTCTACGTAATGCTCCGCTCTTTCTATCATTTCTTGAAGAGTAGCATCTTTTTTCTCTTTTAGGAAGAGTTCCAGTGATGCCGCGCAGCTTGAAAGGAACTGGTCCTTCACCATCAGCTCGAACAGATCATTGTATTCCTTCTTGGTGTTGGACAGCTCGACCCACCGCTCAAGGAAATTCGTGAGCCGAGTAACAAACTGGGAGCACGTTTCCCCGTTCATGGGGGATGCACCCTTAAACTTTTCTCTAAACCCTTCCTCGGTCATTCTAAAACGTAGCATCAATGCTTGCTTTAACTTATCATAATCCGTGCAATCTGGCGCTGACATCCTGCTGAAAACGCTCAGTGCCTCACCGCTCAAACACAGGCTCAATTCAGTGGACCACTGGTCTTGTGGCCAACCTTGACCTCGAGCCACACGCTCAAAACCCATCAAATACGCGTCGAGGTCATCACGTTGCTCATTGAACACAGGCATAACTTTGTGCGGGTTCACTTTGCTTCGCGGCATAGCCCCCCTCTCTTCCGACCCGGACCTAGAGTCCGTTTCCGAGGAACAGCCGAGTTGCTGCCTCAGCAACAACACCTCCTTTTCTTTTTCGAGCAGAGCCATTCTTAAGGTGGACTCTTCCTGTCTCATAGTCTTTTCGCGTTCAGCTTCTTCCCTCCGCCAAGTGCGTTCTGCATTGCGCTCTTCTCGACGTCTAGCTCTCTCTTGCTCTATCCAAGAAAACAATTCTTTACCTTCGAAGCCGAAGCTCCGTCCCTGATCAACGAGTTTATCAAACTCTGCCTCTGCCATCGTGCTCAACGAAACAGTGGACTTCTTGCCACTGTCGCCACTGTCGCTGTTCCGTCGGCTTGCTGCCAGGCGCAAGCCGACGGAACACAGGGGTCCGCTTTACGCTTCGCCCCGGCCTACAAGCGAGAGGTCTTTGTGCAACATTTATTTGTTCAGGGTTGGTCAGCCCGAGCAAGGCGCCCGTGTATCGGTGCGTCGGCAATCACGAAGCAACTCGTTGAAGGGGGATAACAAACATTTAATCATACACAAAACTGATCACGGACAATAAGGGAACAAAGAACTCAAAGTAGGAACGAACAGAATTGGCGAGAAGCACACACAATTGGAAACACGACCAGAACATACAAGAATCAGGCAGCGTTACACAACAACAGTAAACAAAGGAGTTTAGAGGCACAGGAGTCATTGAGAGTTAACAGAACAAAGAAGAAGAGGACAAGCCGGCGGACAGACCATATCGGAGCGCGGCGAAGAACGGGGACGGCTCGTGTGGCAGTCGTTGCGGCGATGGCTCGAAGGCGGCGGGCCCGGTGCGATGAAGCGCGCGCCTCGCCGTCAGGAATTCGGCCCCGCACGCCGCAAAGACTCGCACAACCTTCTTCGCTGCCTCTTTCCAACCGACTGTGTCCCTTCCCACCGAACTGCTAACGAGCTGGCGGAGGGAAGACGCTGGTTAAAGACAGCGCTGTGCCCAGAGGTTATTTAGGGGCGTTTCTTTTTTTTCTCGGTGCCACCGAAGACAGCATGCGCACTGTCGATTTATGGCCCGGCCGTCTCCGCGATCCCGACCAGCGGAAGCGACTGAACAGCAGTGGACACAGGGCGCACAACTCGCTTCACCGTGCGCTCTGCCTGCTCCACTCTGGTAATCTTACACCGCGGCCAAGCCCCGACTCAGTCGAAGGGGACAGCGAAGCCGCCTCCGAAGAACAGCCGCTTGCGCGGCTCACAAAGCCGAACGTCTCCAGATGCCCCTCGACCCTGGGCAGTCCTCTCCGCCCTCTCTCGCGGCCTCTTCCCGTAGCCTCGGAACGGGATGCCCGAAAAACGCACTCTAAAGAAATATATATATAACATGGTTGGCGCCGGTCTGTGACAGAGAGTTGCGTCGAAAGTACCCTTCTAGAACGCACTTTTTTATCCAAAAGCTCTATATGAGCGGCAAGAATTGGTTGCAGGACGTGTAGGCTCTGTGACAATGATGAAGCGATGGTTGCCTTCACAGCTAGGATTTAGTGTATTCACAAAATGTCACTTTTTCGGTGTGTTTTTGTTTTGTTTCATTACGAAGCCTATTTGAATGGGTCTTAGCGCCCCGGAGTATGTCATTCCACTAAAAACGTTCAATTGGCAGATATTTACAAATCTACTTGTGAGATTTAGACATTTAGAACGCAGCAGGGGAATCATAAGACAGATCGACTGTAGAAAGGCGTATACATGGCGAAGGCTGTGTTCGTTCACGTGAGCCTGAACGCACTGGTTCCTTATTGTTTGGGTTTTGCGCAAATCAGTACTTCGAAAAGCCTTCAGGTATAGACCAAGAGGCGGAAGCGTAGTATTTCACCGGCATAAAGACCCCTTAATTGTCGTCGCCGTGCTAACATGTGACCTTGTACGTCTTGTAGAATTTCGCTATCCATTCAGGAGCGCCTAGAAGAAGAAAATTTTAAGGGATGATGTGGACCAAGTGCCCTTGCGGTGGTAGAAAATAACATTACTTGTGTTCTGCTGAATTCTGGTGCATTTGGAAGCTCACACTCTGAGCGCAAACGCTGAATTTCAGCCGTCATCGTCCGTTGTTGTATAACTATATTAATAATGTAAAAGCGCCCTGCACACTTTTTGTAAATTCACTGTTCTTTTTTTCTTTTCCTGGGGACCCTACACGAACGGAACATGTTTCGGTAAATAATTAACGCTATGTTAGCGTATGTTAAAGTATTTCAAAACACCTACATTATCTAAAATTTATTAAAAGCTTTAGTGGCGATTTTAACTACTTTCCAGTAAAATTTAGTGGAAATTAAGCTACTTTTTCGCCTCATTCTAGCGACACACTTAAAAGAAATACCGCAAGACTGCTTATGAGAGCTTCTCGTTTAGTGTGTACTGAAGCTTCACAACCGAAGTACTGGATTAGCCACCAATGAGCCTCTCTAAGGTCGGATGGTGCAAGTTTATTCTGGCACAGGAAGGCCACCAGGGGCAGGTAAGTAATCATAGGAAAATCAAAGACTGAATCAAAGACTAGTCCTGCAAAGCATCTCGTTCGTACGTGCTCTTTTTCATATTAGCCTGTCGCCTTTGCTAATGTTATGTCATGCAGCTCCGTTCGCGACGCGTCCGTAATCACGGCCGTTGTCACAGTAGGGGAAGCCTCGAGCTCGCTTCTTCCCGACGCCGCCCCGGGGACCTTCTCCGTCGGCGTCGCCGCTGCTGTGAGGCGGCTCTCAAAAGTTCAGAGTTGGCAGACCAACTCTGGGCCGTCCAGCAAGCTGAAGATAGCACCCGAGTCCAAGGACTTCGAGCCGTCACCTGAGGCCACCACAACAAAAACTGCCGGCCCATTCATTAATAAACTTTCTTCTTGTGAAATTTCACTATTAACGGCGAGAATTTGGAGTGACGCCCCCTCGCGAGTGACGTCACGGCCAGGACGCCGCTCGCTGTGGCTCGCTCGGCTGCCGCGCGCGCTCGTTCCCTTAGTGTATGCCTGGGGTACGGGTGGCTCGAGCCGTACTTATTGAAGGGTATGTCGGCTGCTTTCTGCTGCCATGCCTGAACCACAGTTTCTTCTCCAAAAGCGCGTGAGAAAATTTACGGCTTGGATATCGCAGGCTATGTAGCGTTGAAGGGGTCTACTGGTTTTACAATGCATATATGTGCCGTGTCTGTCCATAAATTGTGCGTAAAAATAATGTGTGCAAATTCAACACGCGAAGTTGTGTATGATGCTTCGCTAAACACTTAACACTCCCTCAGTATTTAGCTATGACAGACATTGTATTTTACATGGAAGAAAAATCTTTGTAATTGGCGTCAACATGTTATCCGCGTTAGACACTGCCCAGCGAAGCTGTCATCATGATTCTTATTACTCTGGTGAGTCGTTCTAATCAAGTATGACCATTTATTAAGGCATAAAAAAAGAGATAGGCGCGCAATAATGCGCGCCTATCTCTTTTTTTTACGCATTATTAAATGGTCATACTTGACTATTTCTTATGAAAAAGCTTGCTGCTACTTCCACAAGTCCTCTCTGAAACAGGCCTCCAAAAAACGAATTGCTCATGGCTGCTAACACGACGGCGCGTCATGTAGAGTATTTACATAGTTAATTCACAAATACCATAGTAGCAATCACTTGAGAGAAAAGGTTCGTGGTTAAGATCAAGAGCCCATCAATTGCAAGCGATGAAATGTTTCATGGTGGCCCTCAGTAGCCTTTATATACAGTATGGCACACCCCTCACGCAACTTTAGCACCCGACTGTCGGAATGGCGAGGCACCCATTGTTCGCGAAATCCATCAATTCGCTACAACTTCGAATTGAAACCATAAAGCTTTTTTACAGCGCCAATTGGAATGCCTAAAGTCTTCTAGAGGGACCACAGCGCAACTTAGATTGCCTAGAAAAGGAAAATTCATGCACCTTCTGCCTCACCTGTGTCTCGGTACAACGTTGTTTAATTATACAAACGGAGAACTATTCGCTTCGTCAGTACATAAAAGAGAACCTCGCTAACCTTTATAAAGAAAACACCACAAGCCTTACATATTTCACTTGATTTTTGATCCTCCACCGGGGAATTATATTTTCAATATGTCCCATACTACGCATGATTGACGCTTCGACTTCTTTCTGGCTGCAGCCATACGGTCCAAAAGGCATATTTCACTAGAAAAATTGGGCCGAGCAGCCTGTGTCAGTTCGCCAACCAGATTCGTCATGTATATTACTCAAACAACAAGCACCAGTAAATTTCTCAAGAGATCGAGTTGAACGTGTAGCACGGAAAAGGGAATATATATTGGTACATTCCTTTTCGTATTCTTCAAATAGCTGTGAGCCTTCATTAGCGTTACTTCAAATTACCGCCACTTAAAATAAACACGTGAAGAACCACCTAATTTTGAGAAGCAGATAAAGAAGCAAGTTGTGCTTGTAGAATCTAAACTGCAGTGTTAAGTCCTCGTGTTACTGCCGAGCGTTTCTCTGAAGAAATGCAAAAATTCGATAATACACCATGAACCACTCGCCGTGAGCAAACCTGTTTTAGCGGATTAAAATCAAAGTAACTGTTGTAGAAGTCGTGCAACTGTTGTGAAGTCGTGTAAATCAAAGTAACTGTTGTAGAAGTTGTAGTGTAGAAGTCGTTTGTGACATACTTGTTGCACCGCAGCAAGTATGTTATCATAACTGGATTCTTATGTACTACGTTTCTACGGTTGTGGATCCGCGCATGAAAAAGCCGCAATGGGCTGGTCTGCGCTCCTTCGGCTGGCACTGTAGCGTTGCCTTTCAGAGCTGCATTGTTGTCTAAGAAATGAGCTCTTTAAGTAAATTTTCGCGAATGAAGACGTTGTAAAAATATATTGGAGACGGCCGCCATAAGTATTCAAGCAGAGAGAACGACGGCGAACAAACGAAAACGCCTCAGAAAGCACCCGGACACCGCCCGAACTATAGTCACTCTACCCGAACTGTAGCAGACGACAGGCGCGAGTCCGTGCCCTGACCACACATGAGCGGCGCTCGCAGCGCCCCTCTAGTTCGTTCTCGGGGCTAATAGATGCCATCAAACATATCCGATCGGTTACGTAAATTTTACCGATCAGCGAGTGCTTGAAAAATCTGGAAGCTCTGTGCTGTTCACCGCTGTGTCCTGTAATTACATTTTCGCGTGCGATACAGGGCAACGATGCAACTCAATGTTGTTCTAACACGCCAGCAAAAGCTTTATTTTTCCTAAACTCCCGCCACAGTTTATTCTACGATGCCGTTTTTGTGCGTGAAATAACTTTCACGTTTGTCTACGAGGTGGCGCAAGCGACACTAAAACCCCGTGAAGTAACCGTTATGTACTATAGATGGCGCTTTTACTCCAGTAATTGTTACTGGCACTCAGTTTCACGGTACAAATCGTCCGCTTGATCGAGTGGCGAAGAAAAAAATGGCATTAATTTAATATGCATAAACCAAGTCAGACTCTAAGGAAAAGCCTCGCAATTCCCCCCATTCATATTCCTTTCCTTTCTATCAAGTCTCTTATGGGCGATAAATATTGTACGTTAGCTTTCTTCCTGTCACCCCAAAATTTGAGGGTGCGCTAAGCTTGTTGGTGATCTGCACTGGCAAGATAGCATAATGCAACGTCGGATTTTCTTCACTGCACAGTTCAGGCATATCATAAGCTTATCAGTTAGGTTAGTGACACTTTTTCAGCCTGATTACTCATTCCGCGTGAAATATAGTTCAGGATCCTTGATGTCGCCGTTAGTAAATGCATTTACAATGTGTGGTATTTCACTATTGAATATTGCCGTCAAGATAACAGCTATAAGTAACTCAAACTTGTTTTGCTGAGATTCTCAATATTGGCGGGTATAACCTACGTGTGCTGTCTCATGCCTCATTCACAGAATTACCCACCTCCTTATATATTCACATCAGTCTTATATCTTATATACTTATAAATATAGCATGTTATATACTCGCATTAGTCGATCTAGCCTTCTCACAAGTAAAAACAATGTAAATGTGATAGTGTAGCGCACGATATTATTGTTGGATTTCATACATCACTTGAAGAACATGATTACTGTTTTTAATAGAACGTGTTGATGGTTAATTGGTTCACACTTGCCTGCTTATCAAAAGCCCACCTCAGACGGGAGCTTTTTCTTGCCCCGTCAGAGGTGCCCGCTTGTTGAATGTGCAAGTATGAAAGTATTGCTTTTATTTTCACTGTGGGGGTTTAAGATTTCTTTAGATTCGTGAATGTATAGATTCTAGTATGGAAGGCGCCATATGTTGATCTGTCGTCAGTAAGAGTGTGCTAGTTGTTGACATATGCTGTAGCGCCGAAAAATCTAAACGAGTAATCTGTCTCACATCTACCTTGTGCGTTTTTAGTAAAGTTCTGAAAAAATGCAGTATATTTTATAACCTGTAACCCTGCATTTTAAGTTCAACGCGTTACGAGTCCAGGGACAAAAATGAAATTGTCCTGGCAACCTAGTTAACGCGTAGCGTTACCGTCAGCGCTCTCTGCTGTCAACATATGGTAACACGGCCAACTGGGTCCGTGTTCATAGAAAAGGTTTTGCGCAAGAATTGTAGCTATAAGAGCAAGCACATATTATCAGCGATGGTGGCGCAGGCCAATGACAACGAGCGCTTACGGACATAAACCTTTTGGAATTCGAACATTCGTGACGAAGGAAACAAATCTTTATTCCACGCATGTACTCGGTAAGGAGCAACCAGATGAAACAACTTTCAGGTCTGAAAAGTGAACTTCAGAAATATTTAATGGCAGTACGTGCTATCAAAAAAACTGGAATGGAGGCAAATTGATTTGATGAAAAAGCCATTGAAGGTTTTGCTGTGTCTTGTTGTTTCATTGACCTATGCACCGTGCAATGAGTTTTACTTCTTTATTTCTTTATTTATTTACCCTCAGGAACTTTCAGTATCATAGAGAAGGTAATGGGTTATACAAGAAATATTGAGGAAATATATATTACAATCTTATCACACTGTTTGCTAATTATACAATGTTAGCCGAAAGTTTGATAAATACAGTATTTACAGTGTTAGCTAGTGCTTTTCGAAAATTGTCGTTGTTATTAATGGAGACAATTTCAGAGGGAAGTTCGTTCCAAACTTTTGACGTACGTGGCAAAAATGAGTGTAAAGGATATGTCGTATCAGATGCACCAATTCTAACGTTATGCTGATGATCAGTACGGCGAGATAAGTAATATGGCGGTGACATGAATTTCGTATGAAGAGTTGGGTGGTACAGCTTATGAAAAAAAAATGAAAGGCGCGAAATCCTTCGACGTGTTGCCAATGGATGAAGAACCAGATTTTGAAGCGAGGTTAGAGGGGGAAAATTGTAATTCTGAGATTTAACGTCGTAAACTGCGCAGTGGATTATGAGGCACGTTATATAGTAGAGGGCTCCGGATTAACTTAGACCGCCTGTACGGTTCTCTAACGAGCACGCAAATCTAAGTACACGAGCGTTTTTGCATTTCGCGCCCCTCGAAATGCAGCCCTCGTGGTAGGGTATTGAACCCGCGACCTCTTGCTTAATAGCACAATGCCATAGTCGCTGAGCCACCACGGGAGGCATTACAGTAAATATATGCTCAGTCGTATCTGATAACGTATTGAAGTCGCAAACCGTGGGGCTTATACAACAGAAAGTAATTTATCGAGCGGGCGTGTGGCTCCAAAAATAAACTAACGACTCGGCGGCAGAGGAACTCAGAGTGCGCATTCAGCGGTCAGCGAATCGAATGCGGTGCGGCTCCAGCGGGCGCTATTTATGCCCGGTCACAGCATATGGCTCCCCTGAATAGCCAGCGTCATCGGGAGAGTCCTTCCCCCGACCTTTACGATGGTTTAGGCAAACATGGATGGTGCGAGGGGTTGATTTGGGGAAGCGGAAAACTGACATGCGCGTTCTGCAGAACGTCAGACAAGGCCGTGTTTTAGGTGGCTTAGCTTTTGTAATTTGTATGTGTAAAGCGGACTCTCGAAATAAAACGTAATGGAAAGGACCTTACGGAGTGGCGATGCGTCACGCGTGCGCGAGCCGATCATGGCGTTCGTGAGGAAGGGCATATAATTTGCGGTATGGTATGGTATGAATAACTTTATTTAGGTCCTGAGGGATCAGTCTGGGACTGATGCGGGTCGCTCCCACGTCGGTACAGAGAGGCCGAACCCCTCTGCCGTCACACGGGCCCTCTGGACAGCCCTGAGTTGGTCCGCCAGCACTTCACTGTGCAGCATCCGCTGCCACCCCTGTTCACCTCGAGAACCATCACCGGCCAACGCCAAGCAGCGCCAAAGCATGTGTTCTAAATCGAGCAAACCCCCACACTTACTACAATAGAGTGAAAACCCGCAGTCTGGATTAATTTTGTTCATGATGACCGGGTTAGGGTACGTACGTGTCTGCAGAAGCCTTAACGTAACCGCCTGTGGCCTACTTAATTTAGAATGTGGTAGGGGGAATGCCCTGCGCCCTAGGTAATAGTGCTTGGTGATTTCGTTGTAGGTTAACAGCTGGTCCCTGTACTCAGGAGCGGGAGATCCAGCCCCTTCAGGGAGTACACGGCACACTAATCCTCGTGCCTCCCTGTGCGCCACCTCGTTGAGGTTACGCGGGGCTCCCTCCACTGTCCGCATGTGCGCCGGGAACCAAGTAACGGTATACGAAGTGATATCCCTACCCTGCAGCAGTCTGTTAGCCGGTTCCGCAACAAGTCCTCTCGAGAAGGCTTTAATCGCAGATCGCGAGTCACTAAACACCAAAACTCTTCTTGAATCGATTAGTGCTAGAGCAATAGCCACCTGTTCGGCAACCCCCAGATCTTTGGTATAAATGGAAGCAGCATTTCTAACGCTCCCTTTGCCATCTACCATCACCACCGAATAAGCATTTTTACCATTAATCCATGCGGCGTCAACAAAAGCAGACTCCTCCTCCTGATCCTTTGCCTCTCGCAACAAAGCCCTAGCTCTCGCGACCCGCCTCCCTACATTGTGCACGGGGTGCACATTCCGCGGAAACGGACGAACCATGATATTTGCCCTAAGGTTCACGTTCAACTCGTGTAGCGGCGCCCTATCGTGCGACACAGCCACCGATTCTTCAATTGACTCTAAAATATACCTACCCGCTGGTGTACCTAGCAACCGCTCCCTCTGTGCAGTACGCTGAGCCTCGGCAATTTCATCTAAAGTATTATGCAAACCGAGTCGCAACAACATATCGTTTGACGTAGTCATAGGCAGACCAAGCGCAGCCTTGATGGCTTTTCTGATTAATGCTTCCAATTTATTTTTCTCCCCCCTATTCCAATTTAGCATAGCTGCCACATACGAGAAATGACACATAATAAATGCGTGAACTAAGCGCATCGCACCTTCTTCTCCTAAACCCCTATGCCTATTAGAAATCCTTCTTATAAGTCTTATCGCCTCCTCCGTCTTCTTGGTAATACGCTGAATGGTTCTAATGTTCGACCCGTTCGCTTCAAGTACAAAACCCAGGACCCTGATTGCTTCAACTTTGGGTATCACCGACCCTCCCCTAGTATGAATTCTAATGCAAGGCTCAACTTCCGGTATCCAACCCTTCGGCCTACGAGCTAGCTTCTTAGATTTTAAGATCAACAACTCCGACTTTTTAGTGGAGCACTTGAGCCCCATGAGACCCAGATACTCCTCCGCAAGCGTTACCACCTTCTGCAGCCTAGCCTCAAGCTCTCCATCACTACCACCGACACTCCATATAGTAATGTCATCCACGTAGATAGAATAGCCAATATCCTGGACAGTGTCCAGTGTGTTAGCCAACTTCGACATCGCCAGATTGAATAACATAGGCGAGAGTACGGATCCCTGCGGAGTACCACAGCAACCCAATTTAAAGACTTCCGACTTTATGTCCCCAAACTTGAGACATGTCCTTCTATCCATGAGGAAAGGCTTGACAAAATGGAAAAGCCGCTGCCCCATGTTCAAGTCCGATAGCGCCAGTAGAATGAAAGAATGTCGGATTTTATCGAAAGCTTTTTCCACATCAAGTACAATTAGTGCCTTAGTATCCCTAGTCCGCCGGTCAAGTAGCTGATGCTTAATCCTGATCATAGCATCCTCAGTCGAGAGGCCGGGCCGAAATCCTATCATCGAGTGCGGAAAGACCCCATTGCCCTCAACATAACGCGTTAGCCTATTTAAAATGACATGCTCAGCGACTTTCCCCAAACACGATGTCAGGGAAATGGGTCTGAGATTTTCAAGCCCTATGGCCTTCCCCGGTTTGGGTATCAGAACAGTAGTTGCAAGTTTCCACTCTTCCGGGAAAGAGCCTTCTTCCATCGGTAATTGATCTCCCGCGTAAGGAACTCAACTGACCCGTCGTCTAAATTACGTAACATTTTATTCGTAATGCCATCCGGCCCTGATGCCGATCGACCATTAAGATTCTGCAGCGCCATTCTGATATCACTTTCAGTAAGTTCCTCATTCATAGCTGCATTTTCGTCCCCACTATATTCCAACATCACGTCAGGTGTATCGTGCCAGGTCTCCAACGGAAGGTATCTCTCAGCCAAATCCTTCAGCAACTCCTGCTCCGTGGAGTCCCGACACGCCTGATGGACCAGCTTACCTATCACAGTCCTCTGATTAGATTTAGTGTTTGTCTCATCTAGCAAATGTCTGAGCAGACTCCATGCGCCTCCCCTCTTAATGCGACCATCAACAGAATTGCATACTTCATCCCATTGCTGCTTGCACAGTACCCGACAATGGTCTTCAATTTCCTGATTAACCACTGCTATACGCTTTCTAAGCCTTCTATTCAATTTCTGACCCTTCCATCTCGCTAACATCGACTGCTTCGCTTCCAACAAATGCGCCAAGCGACTATCCATGTGTTCCGTGTCAATATCGGTCTGAACCTCTCTAGTGGACGCCTCAACGTCGCTTTTAAGCTGACTGGTCCACTGCTCCAAGGTCAACTCATTTCCCTCATCGTCGATCCGCTGCGCTCTTCGTTTCCTAAATGCATCCCAGTCAACCATCCTGAATGTGCGCTCCTTTTTATTAGCCACTACCAAAGTAATCATAAGTATGTAATGATCGCTACCAAAATCTATATTAGAATTTGACCAGGACGAATCCCCCACCCCCCGAACAAAAGTGAGATCAGGTGTCGAATCTCTACATGTCGACGTGCCACATCTGGTGGGATACGAAGGGTCTGTAATCAGAGTTAAATTCAAGTTTAGTGCCTGCTGCCATAGTCTCTCCCCCTTAATAGTGCTATAAACATACTTCCACACATGATATGGTGCATTGAAGTACCCTCCAATAAGCAACGGTGCATCCTTAGCCAGATTGGTTGCCTTGGTCAAGAGATATTTGAAACTCTGCTTCGTGTCCCGGGGGCTACTGTACAGGTTAAGCAGGTAAACGCTCCTCTGACATGACCTTTGCCGACCTAAAATTATCTCCACCATAATATATTCAATCTTGCCATCCGCCATGTGAAGATCATGTCTAATATACGGCAACCTCCTATTAATGAGAGTAGCGAGTCCTCTGCCCTGTTCATTATCCTTAACCTCCGCTTTGAAATCCGTTAAGGTCACGTTAGACGTCAGTGTTTCCTGTAACATGATAACTTGAGGTTTCACACCATGCGTTCTAACAAACTGCTGCAGAGACGCCTTCTTATGATTAAACCCCCTACAATTCCACTGCCAAATACTAAATGAACTATTTAATAGAGCCATCTTGACCACGGAAATTTGGTGAACTAGTTTTGAGGTCAAGTCCACTCGGCGACTTACCCTGCTGGGCTAGCGGCCGA
Source organism: Dermacentor variabilis (assembly GCF_050947875.1). Classification (NCBI taxonomy): domain Eukaryota; kingdom Metazoa; phylum Arthropoda; class Arachnida; order Ixodida; family Ixodidae; genus Dermacentor; species Dermacentor variabilis. The sequence continues at coordinate 239,463,596 of NC_134568.1, read as the reverse complement.
GTGCACTCCCGCTCCATGGCTCTCTCCTGGCTCTCTCCTGTCGTCGAACACGCACGACATAGGGAAGCTGGTATCGTTGTCTGCATTGTTTATCCGCGGTCAGGTGTCGTCCGCCACAAAGCTTGCAACAAGGCACACAGTTGTGATCCTCTTCAGGGTTCCGAGCCCCGCATCCTCGGCATTCAAAACAATCGGGCGCCGGGCAGACATCCGCCCGATGTCCAAGCTTCCCACACACATAACACACATCCAACTGCTTTCGATACAGAAAGCACCGGACCAGAGTTGGCCCATATCTGACGAAATTGGGCACATTTAACCCGTCGAAAACAATGATGACTGATCCTGTGTTTTTGATTCGTTAGGCCGCCATAGCCAGCGGGTTGCGATCGTTAACAATGTTCCGCTCAAGTGTCGCGGGGCCATCCATAACGTCTACATTGCGAATGACCCCTTTACACGTAGTGTGTGGGGCCGTCTCGTACGCACTGACTTCAAAATCCTTGTCTGCCACTCTGATTGACCTGACTCTCACATATCGTTCAGCGTTGCTCCTTTCTGGCGTACTAGCCACCAAGAGATTTTGCATAAAGTTAGGGCAAATAACATCTTCCCTAATCTGCTCAATACTGAGGCCTGCCGCCTCTACAATTGCCTTGCCCACCGCTGTAGAGCTAACTTTCTCCAAATTCAGTCCACCCCGTGGGCGAATGACTATTTTGATGTGTTCTTGTGGCATCGATGGCATGCGCGACGCCTTCACAATGCGATTCTTGATTGCCGAGCCTCCGCGCCGTTCACCTGCGCCCCGTCGTTCAGGCATCTCGCTTGGCGAAGCGCCGTCACCCAATCCAGGCCTCGTCGTAGCTCTAGATTTTCGGCTGGACACTGTCCGCCATCCCAGGTCTTCAGTAAAGTCCTCCGCCGGGAGCACTTCCCCTTCAACGTGCATTGCTGCCATGCCGCGCTAGGTCTACCAGACGCTAGCTCTCGGCCATCGTGGCATGAGCACAAAAGTTCCAATAAAGTCCAAAAAAAGGGGTGGCCCACCTCAAGGTCAGGTATCCGCTGACTCTTCTCGTCTTCACGGATCCGATGATATCAAGTTTGCACCACTAGATGACCAAAAAAGGCTCGAAAGCTTCGAAAAAGACGGACCCATAAAAGCCCGCAAGCCTCCTTCGAACTTCGTCCTCGAGCATCCGGTCATATAATTTGCGGTGATCAGCACCATTTTCTGCAACTAGAAGCCGGGGCGGAGCTCATAGGTGGACACCCGTTTGTCAAGAAATCACTAGGCCCGGACACTTCTTATGGCGTTATGTCAGGGCTGTCACGGAGGAAGCGAGTGGTCTTCGCGAGCACCAAACTTTAAATTCATTTTTTTTTTGCAGTGGAGCTGCTAGAAGTTCACGGGGTTTCTCTTGACGTCCACAGCTTCGCTGAACTGGGGGAGACAGAGCTGAGAGAGAGTAAAAAGCAGAGTATAGAAATAGCGTCGCGCTGCATAGCGGCGCGGCTAGGCTAGCTGGAACCTAGCGGGGGGACAAGGAGCGGCGCGGTGGGGACACAGGTAGTGTGACGTCATTGCTCTACGATAAAAACACGCGCGCTCGCTTCGGCGATCCTCTTTATCGCAGAGGAATAAAATGAGTCTAAGTGTTGCGGTTTTGTACTGCTTTACTGGCCTTCCCACAGCTCCGTTGGTCACTGGTGCTTGCGGTAGCAAAGCCACGCATAATTTTTTGATAACGCTATACGTTTTGTTTATGCCGCTTTGGAAAAGACACAAGCTGGCTTCAATAGCGTTAAGATAAAAGGTCATGTGTGCCTTTGTGGGGTGCCCTCTGTGCCAGCTAGTCAGCTGTAGGGTGCCTTCCTGTTCTTTGAGGTATTACATATGTGGGTTATAGGATCTCCTGTATATTAGCTTTATATAGCCAGGTTTTATTACTAAAAGGCGCCCCATTGCCATCCCAGAAATCTTCTGATGATAGTGCGACAGATGCGAGGCCTGGAAGTGACACATAGATATAAGCTCTTAAAGCACGGATTAGTACAAGCCGGGCGAGAATAATCGACGCTGGGCCCAGTCATACGTATACGTACGAGTGGCACTGAGGCTGCCCGCAGTCCGTGTGTCGAGAAGCTGTGCACACACTAGAGTTTAGGCATTAGAGGCACTAGAGCTAAGGCAGAAGAAGCAGAAGGTCCACGCCTTAAGTACTGACGTTAATTACGAAGAAACAGAATGTTGTTGTTCTAACAGGTGGACTGAGAGGTCAGGTGACTTAAAGGTAAGTTGTCGGGTGATTAATCACGAAGAAATGAGCAGTCGCTCTTTCTATAGTACAGATCTCCAGTCTGATGTTTGAGCGACGAGAGACAGAAGGCATTTTAGTATGTAACCACACAATGCGTTCAGCCAAACAACTAAACCGGAAATTTGTAACAACTCAAAACATAAGACAAACACTTGTTCTCAACAGCGAAAGAATTCCATTCCGTGGCCGAAACTTGGTAACCGGCGCGGGAAATAACTCGTTTTCTGCAGTGCTGTCGTTGATTAAGGATAGCCCGTATTCAATGACAACTAGTGTTGATTCGAACATGAGTCAAAAACAGAAGTCAAAATGGAGCAATGTTGGTGGCGTGTTGAGCAAACCGCTCACAGGTGGCTGTAAGGCAACTTGGTCAGGGCGCTACATAAAGAGGACTGGCAACATCATTAAGGTTGCGACCAAAGCAGCGAAAGTAGAAGCATAATGCTATGAAACTGTAGACGTCCTTGGCTGCGTGCGGCAGTAGCAGTTAATCCAGTGCAGACGTATTGACGGTATCTGATTGAACACAGGTAGCACTGACAAGTTGTCTAAAAATAGCTATGTGGCATGAGCTGAAATTACACTTAGCAGAGTAAAGTTTAAGACGACGCGGAGTTTCTGCCGGACAATGGCTTGGACGACAGGAACCGGCTGACCTCGAGTCAACCGGCATGGACATCGGCGGAAGACATGAACTCAGCGTCTCGACGAATAATCCGGGTGAGATCTGAAGAAAGTGGATGCCGTGTTAATCGCAAGAGGAAGTTGCAGCGCTGCAGCCATGTTAGAAAACCTCATCAGAGAATGTCCAATGAGACAGAGCATGTTCAAATCGCCTGCACTCTTTAATAATGGCGTTGAGCGAAGAGCATATTACTAACATGCATGCGTAATTTGCTATCTCTTAAGTTTAAGACTTCCCATGTAACGACATCTACAGGTTCTGAACTGGCCGCCCTTCGCGCTGCTGTCGAATACATTGAAAAAGCACCGCCCAACAAATGGGCAATATTTTGTGACTCGAAAGCAGCCCTCCAGAGCTTGCGAAGTTTACGACGTGGCAATTATGAACAGCTGGTGTCACAAATCAACGAAACCTGCCATTGTGCATCTGAAAGAGGACATGATATCATATTTAAGTGGCTGCCGGGACATTGTGGCATCGTTGGTAATCACCTCGCCGATGACGCTGCCCGACGTGCCCAGGCTGGCTCACCGACACTCCCTATACCTTTATCCAGAGTCGACGCTGCAAGAGAGCTTCGCAGTCTCGCTCGTACAATCACGTTAGGTTGCTGGCATACACCACAGAACTCTAAGTGTCGTTTACACAGCCACGACCCATCACTGAACCTTACATTACCAGCGAACCTTCCACGACGTGACGCAACACTGCTGTGTCGGCTGTGGGTAGGAGTAGCATTCACCAACTCCTACAGATATCGTATTGGAATGGCGGATTCACCAATGTGCGCTAAGTGCAAGTGTGAAGAGACCATCAGTCACCTTCTGTGCTACTGTTCTCGCTTCGATAATCAACGTGCGACTCTCCAGTGTGCCTTGAATAGACTGGATGACAGGCCATTTACGGAAGCGAAGATCTTGGGAGCGTGGCCTCACAGCTCATTGGCCCAGAAAGCGGTTCGAGCGCTTTGTCGCTACCTGAGGGCAACAGACTTGAGTGCCCGACTATAGACATCCTACTCCTAAGTTCTCTCTCTCTCCCTCTTTCACTCCCCATTCCCCTCCCCACGTGTAGGGTAGCAAACTGGACTCAGTCTGGTTAACCTCCCTGCCTTTCCGTCTTCCCTTCTCTCTCTCTCTCTCTCTCTTAAGGTGCTGCTGTCTCTTTTAATATGTCAGCTATCTCTTATAAGGTGCAGCCGATTGTAGTCGCAGTCAGACATATCAACATCGTCCTTGTAGCACAGAGTTAACCAGTCTTCTATATATGTATGAAACGCAACATCCTGTAGACCTTCGCAACCGCGGTGCGAGCGCTTCTTTCGTTGCCATCTTTCGCCAGACACGCTCCCCAAGCAGGCCACGCTATTTTTTGCAGCAGTCCTTTCGACTTTCGTGTCCATTTTCGCGGTCGTCAAAACATACGCTTATTCCGTGTTTTCTTCGGTGAGCTGACTTTTCGACGCCCCCTGAGAATGTGTTTCGTTTACTTGTGAAACTTGACTTTTAGAACACGTGTGTCTGTCTTACTTATATGAGCTGACTTTAGGGTTCAGTGTATTTTTATGTAATTTTTCGTACCTGTGGCTTTCAGTATTTGCTTTTCTATTTAAAAAGAAGTAGCCAGCGCCAATTAGAAGCGCCAACTTCTGCTGAACATACTACATAAAAAAAGATATTACGTGCGAGTAAAGTTGTGGCATCTGCGCTGCGTAAACATTGAATAATATTACACGCTGCGCCAAATGAAAATACAGACGACTCTAAGTTAAATTATAGGGCTTTACGTGCCAAAACAACTTTCCGAATATGAGGCACGCCGTAGTGGAGGACTCCGGAAATTTCGCCCACCTGAGGTTCTTTAACGTGCACCTAAATCTAAGTACACGTGTGTTTTCGCCCCCATCGAAATGCGGCCGCCGTGACCGGGATTCGATCCCGTGACCTCGTGCTCAGCAGCCCAACACCGTAGCCACGCACCGCATTTAGTTGTATCGGGCACGTGTGCCTCGTTGACAACTGGCAAGTCATCGGGTATGCACAATGCATTATATAATCTAATATAAATGTATCCCTTGCAATAAACCATGGTTCTTCTTGTTCCTGCCGTCCTGCTGTAACCTGGGTCCTTTTGCAGTTCGATACATTTGTAAATCATTTAATTAACCACTTCACGATACATTAGCTTCACATAAATTCAAACATGAGCCTTGCATCTGCATAACTTTCTTCCTTGTAACCACAACTACAATATCAGCTATACACTTTGTTCTTCAAAGGCGTCCTGAACCAAATTTCTTTGAAGCTTCAAAAATGCCTTGGAACGAGTGTGATGCATCCCAGAAATATATAGCAGAAATATTTTTTGACGGAAATTTAGTACAAGCGTACATACTACAAGCGCACTATTTACCTTCCTCTTTCCTCCTCAACGAGCTCCGTTGCAAAGGAGCGGGACGGCGCTGGTGGCGATGGCCCATCTGCAGCGCTACTTCACCTGGGGGATATTCTGGAAGAGTCCACTAGGTGGATTCTTACAGAATATCTTCCCTGGCTTCAATGTTGCGTCTTCTTTAAGTGGAAATTTATAGGCGATTTCGGCGACCAATACTTCCGGTGATGTTACTCTAGTAATATCGATTTCATCCCATTGCTGTGCTACAGTGTACTAGATAGTTGAGCGCGGCTGTTTTTACTCTAACCGAGTGGCATGAGTTGCAGATTTCCTTTTGTACTTATCATCTACGGCAACCATACAATTTCCGAGGCTCGCCTTCAGCCCGTCGGCGGCGCGCACATGGGCTTAGCGATAGATTTCCCACTCCCAAATCACGTTGAAAAAATTGGTAGCGTAACGGGCTTCGACCTTGAAGGTGTGAAACTCGGAAAGCAGACGGCCTGGCCTGTTGGCGCTCAGGCTGGCTCGCGTCGCCATGTGCCTGGAACACGCCACCCCCAGAGACCAACCAGAGCACGCGGTTGTTCGAGCGGCTCGACGGTGAGAGGGTTCGTCACGGCACCCCGCGACGGCCTCGGTATCTAGGCTACGCAGCAGACGCAGCTACGATAGCTATACGCGCAAGTGCAGTGCGTGTGGCGCAATGTTTCCTATGTGCTTCGGCAGAGCTAGAGTGCGTGCTCGTGCTGGTGTGCTCCAGTATGGCCGGGCTACGTGGTGCGGACCGGCTTTCTCCTGCACGAATAGTAGCCAAATCCATATTGCGCATTTTGAAGCGCTACGAAGTGCTACGAAGCAATGTCGGCCGACGCAGCCCGGAGTTAGCGCGCACTGGCGCGCGCCACTATGCGAACTGCCATTCCTTGAGGGGCGCGGCAGGCGTAGGCTACGTCTGGTCTAGCCTTCGATTTCGTGTGGTTCTAGGCCAGCTGGGTGTCAAAAGTAATCGAAAGCAATGGTACCCGACGGCTACGGCACCCTATATTCAGTGTGGCCAAAGTTTCATTCCTACGTGAACGGGCATGATCAAGCATGAGCAGATGATAGTGGTGGTGATGGTGAAGTCGGCTCCTTCCAGAAGTGGGTAATTCTTATCGAAATACAAAAAACTAATTTTCGCTTCCTTCAGCGTGTGTAGTTGACTGCGTAAATTAATATACACACTAAGAGTACGAGGAAACGCACTGATCCGAACTATCCATAGCAGCCGTCTATGGACTCTTGCATATGGACTCTTGCATATGCCCAGTTATTCATTCTGTTACTGCATATGACAACATATGAAAGTCGCCGGCAGCTTCGAGACAGGTGAAGAGAAGGCTCCTGTTTGAAAAGAGAATGAGAAAAGAGTAACTTCGCGCTGCGCTTGCAAACTCCACTCGCCGCGTGAAAGTGCAAAATTTGGCTGAGATATTCACAGCAGCGTATGCTATCCGCGGAACGAGTTTTTTCCCACCAAGTCCGAGGGGAGTTTGAAGGCCCTTTTAATGAATGCCGCTGTCTTCCTGTATCTTAAAGAGACACCAAAGGGAAAATAATTTGAAATGCGGTAGTGCCTTAGCCTTCTACAATACTAAAGTCACTACTCTTGCCGTCGGAGGAGGCTAATCAGTAAGCAAAAAAAGAAAAAAAGGAAAAAGCGAGAACGAAAGAATGATGGCCACGCCTCCTTGGAAATCTGCGCACCTGCTCCCCGTTGCGTTATGGGTTTTCACAGCGTCTGCTCTAGCGTACGGATAGTTCTTTATTGGTATAGGTGGACAATATTGTGCTTAGAAAGAGCCAAACACTGAACCTAACAAGTATCAAGAACCCCTAGAACGCCACAGCGACCAAAATACGAACCAGTTAACAATATACTGCGACATAGAAGCACAGCCGTTCGATATTGAGAGCACAGACGTGGAAACAGAGGTTCTTCTGTGAGAAAATTCAGTGTTCTGTGAATTTTTGCAAAGAAGCACAATATGTGCAAGAAGTGCGCTTCCGAAGAAGTGCAAGAAGCGTGAATTTTTGCGAAGTGCAGAAGTGGCCACATGTCAGGCCATCCCTTGTCAACGGACCTATCTCAAGCGTTATCGACCTTCAGAAACTGCAAAAGCGCTTGAATATGCGTTGGTGCGCACCTAACATAGGCACTGACACTCTGTAACCGGTGTTCTCCAATATCGCCACGTGTAAAATGCAGTTAGGTACAAAGGGAACATGGCAAGCTGCTGTAACGCTCCCTCAAGAATGCCTATTGTCCCTGTTTTACAGAATAGTTCATGACTCGAGTGCAGTTGGCGCCATATGCGCACCCGACTCGAAATGATTCTCGTTATTATGCCAGAGCCGTTGCCGATATGCTTGCAGTGTCATGACGTATATGTCCCACCCATTGAAGATAAAACGGCGTAAAGCTACAGTGAAGACGTATCATGACATGGCCCTAAGAAAACACTAGCGCAGAGATCATGACAAACGTGAAGGAACGCAACCGACTGTAGACATAAGTTTAACGACATATTGTGGCGCGAAGGCAGAAATAAACCGCACAAACACACGTCACAGCCGCTATGACCAACTTTGTTCGAAAGACAGCGATATACAATATACGTGCTATTACCAACACGCAGGCACACTAGCAACCTCGGGTAGACTACAAAGGGAAATTACCAAAGTAGCAATATCATTTGAAAGATCCAAAGAAGGTATGCTCCACGCTGTACAAAACAACAGAAGTCTGACTTACACAAGCACTACTTCTTATTCTTTTATGTAAAACGCTTTCAATAGCTGACGTGCTGTTTTGTCTTTAGTTCTGCCCAGAATCTTTGCACCATGAAAACCGCTGGCTTTACAGTTCGATCAAAGATGCGCAATCAACTCCTTCATGTTATTAGCATGCTCCCTCATTCGACAGTTGACGCGGGGTCAGTTTGTCCTACATAGGACTTTTCACAAGACAGAGGGATTTCATAAACCAACCCGATTGCGCGTCGCACGTAAGGCTCGGCGTGTTTTACTTGGCAGCCTATATCTTAGTGCTTCCCATTATGCAGGAATGCAGTTAAGCCAGCCTGTTGGGAGCGGAGAACACGACGGGCACTCCGTACCTACTCGCCACTTTTCAGAGCGCAGCTCCTAGGCGCCCGTTCCTTGCGTTTCGTGTCGGCGTTTTCCCTCAGCGTAACCGAGCGAACGATCACAGCGAAGGATGACAGCAAACGCGGAGCGTAGGCGGTAAAAGATAGCGATAGCGAAGGGAGGGTGAGGAGGAAAGCGGAGGGGGATCGTGTGGCGAAAGCGTGAGAAGAAATGCGTAGTGCAGCCAAGACGGGCTCTGCGGCGACGACCCCCCCCCACCCCCCCCCCCCCCACTACGAGAGGGCACCAGAAAAAAGAATTTATGGGGTTTTACGTGCCAAAACCACACTCTGATTATGAGGCACGCCGGAGTGGAGGACTCCTGAAATTTCGACCACCTGGGGTTCTTTAACGCGCACCTGAATCTAAGTACACGGGTATTTTCGCATTTAGCCCCCATCGAAATGGGACCGCCGTGGCCGGGATTCAATCCCGCGACCTCGTGCTCAGCAGCCCAACACCATTGCCACTGAGCAACCACGGCGGGTGGCGCCAGAACACAGTGCCGTCTACGGTCCCTGAATACAACTAAATTGTAGCGACATACGTTTATCTTACCGCCGCCGCTGCTGCGAGGAACATGCGAGAAGGCAGGAGAGAAGGTTTGTGTCTCCCAATTGGTTGAGCGCCGTCACGTAGTATTTTTGTCGCTCCCTTTTCTCTATCTTTTCTTCTTTTCGGAGTCTCGGCCCACTCACCACCATGACAGTCGGCCGTCGAGTTTCCGCGGCGAGACTTTCGCAAGGGATTTCGGACGTTTTGGCTACGTTTCGTGGTTAACCACGATCATTGAAGAACTCGGTTTTTGTTTTGCTTTATGTTAAGGATTGATTTTAAGAGTACTGGAGGTGCAAACGTGTACGAACGGAACTTTTTTCTTTGTTGACGGGGTACGGAGCTGAGTCAGGCATGGGTAAGCTTATGCACGGGTGTTATTCTCGGTGCTCGTTCAGATTTGTTTTCCAGGTCGCACTATCATCAGCAGGTGTATGAAGCTTTGGAGTGCGCAGGCCGTGTTCTGTCATATATCGTGCTAGAAACATAACAGGTATTATTGTTGTAGTGCTGAAAGTGGGTATCTTTGTCAGTCCATGCTTTTGTTAAGCGCTGCAAATATATTTTTGTTTTATTTATTTATTGATACTGCGGTCCTGTTTCCAGGACCTTAGCAGGGTGCATACCAAAGTGAAATTGAAAAAATCTAAGTACAAAATACAGCGATACATAACATAAGTCACTCGTGATGTGCAAATGCAAGCAGTTACTGAACCACACACAGTAAATCACACGCTACATAAACATAGGTGCGACTAAAATAATGGCAGTGAGCATTGGGTTACAACGTCATCAGTAAGATTGTTATTCAACAATAGTTCTAGGAAAAAAGGAAAATTTGAAGCAATTCTTTTTAGTATTTAACGGTGTTATTGTCTGTGAGTGTCGATGACGTGTAGCATAACCCGCAGAGAAAGTAATAAAGCGTGATGTATCAATGTTGTAGCGCCCTTTTATGAGCTGAAATAAAAATTTTAAACGGCATGTTCGGCTCCTTTGTGCCACAGATGGCAATCCACTTCCATTGAGAAGCTCTGTAAGTGAAGTGCGGCCATACGAATTATATATGAATCGTACTGCCCTTTCTTGAACTTCTTCTAGTTTAGTAACGTCTCTTTTAGTAAAGGGATCCCATATGACAATCGCATATTCCAACATTGGTCGAATGATGGCATTGTAAGAAAGAAAACGCACAGGAGGTGTAGCGAATTTTAGGGAGCGTCTTAGGAAAAATAGTTTTCGAAGGCAGTTTGCTGTGGCAATGTCAACATGTTTGTTCCATGAGAGAGTGTTAGTAATCCAGAGGCCAAGGTATTTATATGCGGTTATCTCAGAAAGCATGATGTTTTCGGCATTATAGTTGTACAATAAAGGCTTATTTTTTAACGATTCTCTCATAAAGACAGTTTTATCGAAGTTAATTTTCATTTGCCATTCATTGCACCATGTTACTGTGCTTTTAAAGGCATCATTCAGTCTAATTTGATCGTCAACAGAGGAATTTTTTTCTTACAGGACACAGTCATCAGCGTTCAGCCTAATACCCACAGAAATCTGATCCACATTGTCATTTATGTAAAGTAAAAACAGAAGCGGACCAAGAACTGATCCTTGGGGGACGCCAGAATCAACGGGCACTTTATCTGGACTGGCTGAATTTAGTGCTACAAACTCACGTTGGTTAGTCAAATAACTCTTTATCCAGGCGAGTAGTTTGTTATTTTGTAGAATGTAGCTTAGTTTATGCAGCAATTTGTTATGCGAGACTTTATCAAACGCCTTGCGGAAATCCATGAAAATTACATCTGTTTGTTTACCTTCGTTTATGGCTGCTGCAAAGTCATGAATGATTTGTACATGTTGGGTATTAGTTGTAAATCCTCGCCTAAAGCAGTGCTGCATACAGGTAAGTAGATTATGTTCTTCGATAAAAGCAGTTATAAGTTTGTGAATAATATGTTGTAACATTTTACAAGCTGTTGAGGTTAGCGAAATTGGACGGTAATTCTGAATGAGTGTTTTGTCACCAGATTTGTGCAAAATCACGATTCTGGCATCCCGTCAATCATCAGGTACTGCAGCTTCGTTTAAGCACCTAGTGTACAGAACATGTAAGTATTTTGTAGTGATAGAGAAATGTGCAGAATATAACCAACCCTTATATATAGCTTTCATTGATTACGAGAAAGCGTTTGAGTCACTCGAAACCTCAGCAGTCATGAAGGCATTACGGAATCAGGGTGTAGATGAGCCATAAATATTCACTTTAATACTGCGTTTGTGAAACTTCCGAAGACTAAAAAAATAATTAGAGACTATAAGAGAGCTAACTTCGAAGCAATAAATAATGAACTCAGTCTATTTCTTAGCATATTCATGAGTGATTTTGAAAATCGTAGTGTGCAGTCAAACTGGAACATGTTTTCGGCAGAGGTAAATCGCTTAATCAATAAACACATCCCAACCCGTACTATAACATGCAACCCGCGCGCGCCTTGGTACAATAATCATTTAAAACGACTATCCAACAAAAAAAGACTGTATCGTTCCGCGAAGCAATCACCCACTGACTCACGTTGGAAAGCCTACACATTAGCATCTAACACCTATGTAGCCGCACTCAAATGCGCTAAAGAAACATTCTTATCAACCACATTACCATCTATGCTGATAACTAACGTAAAAAAATTTTGGCGCGTCATACATCCACCTTCCGATGATTCTATCACTCTTAACACTTGCTCTGGTAACCCTGTTCCGAAAAACCTATGCGCAACTCTCCTGAATAATAACTTTGTTAAAAATTTCTCGTGCACAGTTGATATTGAACTACCTATCTTGAATGACTATAACTTCTTAACTATGCCTCCAGTGACTGTTGAAGTTCCCGGAGTTATTCGACTAATAGATTCATTGAAGATGGATTCGTCACCCGGCTTTGATAACATCAGTGCTAAATTTCTGAAAAACACCTGCACTTATAGTTCCATTATACTAACCAAAATATTTCAACAATCACTCAACACATCTACTGTTCCATCAGAATGGAAAATAGGAAAAATAATTCCTTTGCACAAATCAGGCAGCAAAACATCACCTACAAATTATCGCCCGATATCATTAACCAGTACCTGCTGCAAACTGCTAGAACACATTATTTTTACTAAAATTGCAGATTTTCTTGAATCTAATTCATTTTTTTCGTCATCACAACATGGTTTCCGAAAATCATTCTCATGTGAATCACAATTATTAACATTTACTCACAAACTACACCAAATACTTGACTGTTCTTCTCTTGCCGATTGCATCTTTTTAGATTTTTCGAAAGCCTTTGACAAAGTATGTCATAAACTTTTACTTTATAAACTAAGCAAATTAAACCTCGATCATAACGTTCTCAAATGGATTGAGTCATTTCTCGCTAACCGTTCTCAGTTCGTAACAGCTAATGGCCATGACTCACCTCATAGCGACGTTCAGTCAGGTGTGCCCCAAGGTTCCGTCCTGGGACCTCTATTATTCCTTATCTACATTAATGACTTACCTTCAGCAATAACCTCTGACGTACATTTATTTGCAGACGACTGTGTAATCCTCAGAAAAATTACTAACGAACACGACATCTCCCTGCTTCAGGCCGATCTCAATAACGTCAGCAAATGGTGCCGATTGTGGCGAATGGAACTCAGCATTAACAAATGCAAATTTCTGAGAGTATCCCGATCTAACGATAATCTGCCTGTGTACTACTTGAATAACGTTGCTTTAGAATCTACTACCTCATATAAGTACTTAGGCCTACATATAACATCTAAATTAACATCGAATCATCACGTCGAATACATAATTAATCAAGCTAACCGCTTGATGGGATACTTACGCCGTAACTTTTCTCATGCTCCCTCTCCTTTAAAATTACTACTTTATAAAACCCTGTTACGGCCAAAATTAGAATACGCTGCAGCTATATGGGACCCTTACCACGAAAACTTAATACATTCCCTTGAACTCATCCAAAACAACGCCACTCGTTTTATTCTTTGGAATTACTACCGTGGTGCAAGCGTTTCTTCAATGAAATCGAATCTGGGTCTTCAACCGCTAGCAACACGTCGGAAAATTTCCCGCCTTTCATTTTTTCATAAGCTGTATCACCACCCTACACTTCATCCAAAATTCATGTCGCTACCATGTTACTTATCTCACCGTACTGATCATCATCATAAAGTTAGAATTGGTACATGTCACACGACGCACTTTTTACATTCATTTTTGCCACGTACGTCGAAAGATTGGAATGATCTTCCTACTGACATTGTTTCCATTCATAACAATGATCATTTTCGAAAAGCACTAGCTAACAATGTACAATAGCAAACATTTGTACGAACTGCTCCTGGTGTTTTCCTTTTTCTTGTTTAATGTTACTTTTATATGTCATGTTCTATTACTGCATTTATCATACTTTCAGCTAACATTGTATAATTAGCAAATATTATGTATAAGCTCATGATTTATTTTCTTCTTATTTGTTGTATAACCCACTCCCCTCTCTAATGCCGAAAGGCCCTGAGGGTAAATAAATAAATAAATAAATAAATAAATAAATATGTAAAAATACTGGAAGATATCTATAGCGGCTCCACAGCCACCGTAGTCCTCCATAAAGCAAGCAACAAAATCTCAATAAAGAAAGGCGTCAGGCAGGGAGATACGATATCTCCAATGCTATTCACAGCGTGTTTACAGGAGGTATTCAGAGACCTGGATTGGGAAGAATTGGGGATAAAAGTTAATGGAGAATACCTTAGTAACTTGCGATTCGCTGATGATATTGCCTTGCTTAGTAACTCAGGGGACCAATTGCAATGCATGCTCACTGACCTGGAGAGGCAAAGCAGAAGAGTGGGTCTAAAAATTAATATGCAGAAAACTAAAGTAATGCTTAACAGTCTCGGGAAAGAACAGCAATTTACAATAGGCAGCGAGGCACTGGAAGTCGTAAGGGAATACATCTACTTAGGGCAGGTAGTGACGGCGGATGCGGATCATGAGACGGAAATAATCAGAAGAATAAGAATGGGCTGGAGTGCGTTTGGGAGGCATTCCCAAATCATGAACAGCAGGTTGCCGTTATCCCTCAAGAGAAAAGTATATAATAGCTGTGTCTTACCAGTACTCACCTACGGGGCAGAAACCTGGAGGCTTACGAAAAGGGTTCTACTCAAATTGAGGACGACACAAGGAGCTATGGAAAGAAGAATGATAGGTGTAACGTTAAGGGATAAGAAAAGAGCAGATTGGGTGAGGGAACAAACGCGAGTTAATGACATCTTAGTTGAAATCAAGAAAAAGAAATGGGCATGGGCAGGACATGTAATGAGGAGGGAAGATAACCGATGGTCATTAAGGGTTACGGACTGGATCCCAAGGGAAGGGAATCGTAGCAGGGGGCGGCAGAAAGTTAGGTGGGCGGATGAGATTAAGAAGTTTGCAGGGACGGCATGGCCACAATTAGTACATGACCGGGGTTGTTGGAGAAGTATGGGAGAGGCCTTTGCCCTGCAGTGGGAGTAACCAGGCTGATGATAATGATGATGAAGTATTTTGCTCACCACTCAGCATAACGTTTCAAGAAAGCATTTGGGATATTGTCTGGTTCAGAAGATTTTTTTGAGCTCAAGGTTCAACAGCAAATTTAAATGCCATGTTCACTTATTACCACATCAGGAATAGGAGATACGGACACTTCAAAAGGCGGAAGGCGGCCGTGATTATGCGTAAATATGTCTTTGAAATTTTTATTGAATGCCGTCGAAGCCCCTGCATCATCCTGCATGCAACCACCATACACTACACACCCGTCGTTAGAGCCAGACTTCGGGCTCACCAATCTCCAAATTCTTTCGGTTGACGTTTTGATAATGGATGACAGTGTTATATCGAAATAGTTTTTCTTATCATGCGCAATCTTGTTCTTCACCTATTCCGATATCTGTTCGACCATTAGTTTCAAGTCAGACCTGTTTGTCGTTCTCGCTCTCTTATTTAGGCGTTTCAATTTTCGCTGCAACTGCAGCGTTACTCGACTTATCCATAGATTTCGAAAGTTATGTTTTTTAGCTATCCTTCGCACGAAACGCTGAATGCATTTATGAATTACCCCCTTGAAAAAAAAGCCACAAGTAATTCACCGAACAAGTGTTCTTTCTGAAAGAGCCATAATTAAAACTGAGAGCATCAAGAATAGGGTCGTCTTCTGCTTTACAAAAATTAGGAAACAACTTGACATCGCCTCGCTGTTCCAATGCGACGCCCTCTAACGTCAAGACTACTGCAGCGTCATCACCGGAATTTCAGATCACAAACCAGATCACTTTGTTTTTATTATTCCCACTTATAAGGAACAGATCAAGGATTGACTCAGAACCATTTTGAATTCTGGTTGCCTCATTTACAACTTGTAAGAGGTCGAAATTGAACACAATGTTTAACATTTCATTCTCGACACTTTTGGCACTGGTTATCGAAAAGGTGTTCCAGAGCAGCTTGGGAGGGCAAAATCACCTGTCAGAATCAGTTTGTCTTCAGGCTTTATGTGGCGATGAATATACTCGTTAAGCTGTTCAAATATTGTGGCAGATGAATTTCGAGGCCTGTAAACTGCTCCTAAAAGGTAGCAGACTTTATGCAAAGTTTGCAAAATAGGATTTCCACGCCTGTTACGTCAGGCCTTGCTATAACATGTAATGAAGATTTGAAAAGAACCGCTACGCCTCCTCCTCTTCGATCACGATCTTTTCGAAAAACGTTGTAGTTTCTTGGAACGAACTCGTATTTTGCGAAGACAAGCTGTTCACTACCAGTGCAAATGATTTTGACTATGCTGAGTAGGCTTTGTCCGCTTCACCGTCTCGGCAGGATAAAGCGGTGCACGAGTTTGTTGGCTCATATTGACTTGGAACTGCACAAAGGGGGAAATTGCTTTTGGATGGACACCATTTCGATGTGTAACTTTCGTCCTTGCATACGCTTTGTTCACAAATGAAGTACAGGTTCCACTGTGATGTTTGCGCTTGAGAGCCAACGGCACGAGTTTGTCATAAAAGCGTAGGACCAGTTTCACTGCTTAATGAGATGCTGGCGTCATGACGAAAGGGCGAGAATAGCTGAGATGCTCCACGTTGATCGCGCACTTTTCTACATAACGCTCGAGTTATTCAGGCGAATATGTTACGCGCCTTGCGTTTGGTCAGGATGGTACTAAGATGATGAAATTATGATGCTGCACAAGCTAGACACACGGCAGTCGATTGGGTACACGCAAGCATACACCTTACGCACTTCGAGCAGCGCAAACACATCCGAGTTGTTGAATCGGCAGCTACATAGGGCTGCACACACGCAAGCGCATCGCTTTTGGCGTGTACCGGCGAAACCATCATCGCAGCCCTTTTACTCCGAGCAAGTGTCTTTAGGAAGCCGGATAAAGAATCGGATAAATGCAATAGAAATAACTGGCGAAGCGGGTTGATCGCTGCCGGCCGCGACAGTAAATTTCGCGGCGCGATGGCATTGAAGCTGTAAGCCAACGCCGCAGACAGCAAGGTGACAACGCAAGCTGCTCGCGGGCCCGCACTGGTGGTGACCTCGGAGACGTGACGAAAGGCAGTGGGGCGGTGACATCGACGACACAGGCGTTCGTTTGCCAGCCAGTTTCGGTTTCCAGGAGCCTTCCAAAGGGAACTAATCGTTCGCGTAGCTCCCACATGAAAGCAGCTATTCAAAATTTGATCGTTGGGATAGGTAGTGTCGAGGACGGGCCCCAAAGTACTCATTTGCTGTAGCCACCTATTGTTGATAATTTAGAATGCTAATTACCATAACCTCGCTAATTGCGCACGTAATTGCGGAAATTGCTCCATATCTAAAGGCTGCCAATCCGTACACTCTAATGGTAAACATAACTTTACCGTAATATACATTTTTCTAATTTTAGAACTTTCAATTTTAGAATTTTAGAACACCCTGTATGCACCAAATACAAGTAAATGCTAATTTTCACGATAGAATAACAATAGCATTTTAAACATTTCTACGCTGCATACACGACTACATACACAAGGTACAGCTACATGCTGGTTTGCATAAGCAAATAATAGCACTAGAAATTTTAACATGCTAGGAGATTTTTTTTCAATTTTAATTCAAACTCAGACAGCGGCTCAGCGTTAGTGATGAGAGGCGCTAACATATTCCATTCACGCATGACAGCCGGAAAAAGCGAATATTTAAACATATCCTTGTTACATTTATACTGTACTAAAGTATTTGTATGTTTATGCCTTCTGGGTCGTGTTTGTGAATAAGAAATATAATTTGAAATGTCAATTTTGAAATGATTATGCAGGAGTTGGTAAGAAAACTTTAAACGTGCCTGTTTCGATCGGGCTTCTAACGTTAGGAGATATGAAGTGGCTAGGAGGTTAGTGGGAGAGTCCTCACGTTTAAACTTGTTATGGGTGAGTCGAATGGCCTTTTTTGCAGTTTTTTGCAGAAAAATACAGTGTTTCCGTATTCGAGAATCAGCCTAACGAATGTTTTGTACGTTAGGAGTTTTGATGACAAGGGTGCCAGTTGAAGTGATCTGCGAAAAAAAAATTAACTTTGGCATTTCAGATGAAGTAATGTGGTCCAACCTTAGGTCTAACGTTATTGTTAATCCTAGATATTTATGCTTCTATACTTTTGTCAAAGCTGTGCCGTTTATGGTGTAGCAAAAGTCTGAAAGTTCTTTTTTCCTCGTTATCGTCATACGTGCTGATTTTTGAAAATTGATTGTCATGTGCCAGTATGAGCACCATTCTGTGATAGCACGACGGGATTTATTAAGGCAGTAGTGATCTTGATCGTTTTTAATTTCTCTATAAATGATAGTCATCCGCGAATAACTTTATTTTACAGTATCTATTAATAGCTATATAATTAACATACACGAGAAATAACCAGGGCCCGAGCACGGAACCCTGGGACACTCCTAACGTAACTGGCACTATATGTGATGCGATATGTTCAAAATGCAAACTGAGATGTATTAAACAAAAACACACGAACCCAAGCAACAATTTCTCCGTCTCCGATAACGTTCTTTAGTTAAGGTATTAGCTTGGTGTGACAAATACAGTCAAGTGCTTTAGAAAAATCAAGTAGGATTATGTCTGTTTGGTTGTGATTGTTAATACTTAGTGCGAGATCATGGATCACTTCTGTTAACTGCATTATGGCCGATAGACCCCTGCGAAAACCGTGCTGGTTAGGGGACAGAATGCGTTCATTTTCAAAAAAGAGAGATTGAACTGTTTTAAAATTATATTTTCGAGTAGTTTGCATGCCGAGCTCGTTAATGATACTGGTCTGAGATTTGATTCCATGGATTTATCTCCCGATTTCTAGATCGGAAAAGTTTAGCTCTTTGTCAATCTTTGGGTAGTTTTGATGTCGAGAGGGATTTACGGTAAATGAGGTCGAGGTATCTGCTGCACCACTGTGCGTACTTTTTGAAGAGCCCGGTTGGGTATATTGTCCAGGCCACACGCTTCTTCAATGTCTAGGGCAAGTAGAAGATTAAGAACCCCAGCGTCTGTGATAACAAGTGGATTGATAGTGGAAACAGTTCGTGGAACTAAGTCCGGCATGACGCCATTATCTTTTGGGGAGACCGAACGAAAGAATTGCTTATATCTATTGGCTTTATCGGCTTTTTCACTTGACGAGAGCTGAATTGCGAGTGTGTTTTTTCGGCGAAAGTGGTTTCGGAATCTATGTGGGTTGTTTTTTAGGAAGGGGGGGGGGGTAGTGTTAAAATAATGGTATTTCGCTTCTTTGGATTTTGGATTTTTGTTTGAAGTTTTTTGCTGCAAGCGCTAGCCTAGGGCTGTTAGATGGAATATTGCCTGTTGCTTAGCTAACTTTTCGTAACCATTTGAGTTGGCGTTTTGGGTGTATTACTTCCCGAGTAATCCACGGGTTATTTTTTTAACGTTTTCTAAGATTTAACAGGAATAAAATTTTTTGCGCAGTGTGACACTATGTCTTCAAAACGCAACCAAACAACATTTTTATCAGTAAAAGGATACGAGGCCAATGCCGAATACTCTTGGAATTCGTGTTGTCTGCTTTGTCGAAATTGATTATAGTTTGGGCTGCGGTTTGTACTGACATTTTGTAGTCTAGAGGTAAGATGCACATGGAAGGTTGTGATCGTATATTCCTTCTATTACTTTCACCTTCACTTGTTCTAAGAGAAAGTCACTACTTAGCAAGATTAGGTCGTGTATACTCTGAGACTGACTTCCCACCCTTGTGGGACTTTCCACAATTTGGCGAAGGTTAAAATTTAACATCATATCGAGGAGGGCTTCTGAAGCATTTGTTGGGCACTGCATGGTAGACCAATTATGGCGGCAAGGTTAATATCACGCATGAGGATAACACGGCAATTTGAAGCATATTGCTGAAAGTATTTTTGTATGGCATATATGCATTCATGTCCGCATACGGGGCTTCGATAGGTGCAGTCAACAACTATACTTGTATCTTTAGTGTTAATATTACAAAAAATTGCGTCAGAATCAGCTACTTGTGGAAGAATGACCAGAAAGATTGACTTCTTTATTGCTAATGCCACGCCTGCACCACGTGATTGACTATCTTTCCGAACCAGTACGTAGTTTGGGGGAATAACTTCATGACTCGAGACAGGCGATGAAACCAGGTTGCGGTGACTACCACTATATCTGGTTCACGATCGAGCAATAAGTTTTAAATGGCTGTACCTTATTTAATACACTTCGAGCACTTAAGTTTAACAAGAATATTTTTTGCGCTAGTTTTTGCGCGTTGCCGGGCGGTTTACTTCGGTTTTTTTCTTTTTTCCACGTTCTCGTTCTTTTTTTGCTACGTTTTGTCGTGCTTCTTTATTTCTTCATTTGAAAATTATAGCAGCTCAAACACATGCAACCACAAAGGAATGAGGACGAGGCACAAGCGCTTCTGTCTCGTCCTTGTTCCTTTGTGGTTGCATGTGTTTGCGCTGTTATAATTTTCAAATCAAGTATGCACCGACTCGCCCAGATAGAAGTTTTAATGAAGTCCTTTATTTGTACCCTGCCATTCTTTTAGTCATCCCAGATGAAAACACGGTTGTTAATGAAAAGTTTGTTGTACGCCAGAGACACTTTGTCTTTATTTTCACGGTTTTGCTTAGCACAGTCCCAGAGTATTTTTCGGGTCTCCCTAAATTTTCGGTCTCTCTAAATTTTCTTCACCTATCGAGAGGTCTGAGTTATTTAGTTTGAAGCCGTTTTTAAGTATGGCGCTTTTATCTCTTGCGACTGTCTAGTAGTTTAAATATGGCTGTCCTCGTCTTGTTTCGTCCCCCTCTTCCTAAGCGATGTATGCGCTCAATGGCCACAGGTGCGAGTTCAAGGATTTTTGTGATTATTCCCTCGTTTATGGCCTCTTCTAGCGCTTCGCTTGTTCTTCTTCCATTTCTGGAAGACCATAACCAATTAGGTTTGACCTGCTGCTGCAGTTTTCCAGGTCGTCTATTCTTGTTTCAAGACTCTTAATAGTCTAATTCATACAAGCCATTTCTGTACGGCATGCGGTGACTTCAGGTTCTAGTTTCTTAATGTCGTCGAGCTTGCTATCTATATCCGCTAGTCGCTTTTCTTTGATATCTTTGACGTCTGCAGCGATTTCGGTAAGTTGTTTGGCGATTTCCTCGAGTTGAGGGTCGGGGTTGCTTTCAATATCTGAACGCATCAACAATAGCTTCTTAAAATACGTCCATGCACGACTCACACACAGCTCTATACTACCATGGGCACGGCAACACCAGCAAGAAACAGGAATTTTGTGGGAAGGTGGAATAATTTCGACATCGTTACTATTAGGTGTACGCCATGTTTCGGTCACGGCAAGTATATGAGGGTTGTAAAGGAAAAGAATGTATTCAAGTTTACTGGACTTATTGGCAAGACTTCCTGCATTAAGTAGGGCATTTCGGATTTCTTTCGTTTCGGGTCAGTTGGGTGTCCGTGTTGGTCCGGATTTATGAAGCGCGACAACCTGCGAGTTTACTTCGTCCCATACGTATATCCTGTGGCCTACACGTAATCGGTCATAGTCCAGTGAAATCTTTCGCGCATCATCTTTAAATTGCTTACCATACCGCCAAGGATCAGAACACTTAGTGAGCGTAGCCTTACAGTAATGGTGACAAATCGCGACACCTGTTTTTGAGCTTAAAGCAGCTCTTCAATGCACGCACTTTTGCATTGTAGTCACAGAAATTAAGCAGGACAGGACTAGATTTATCGGCGATTCTTCCTATTCTGTGTATCCTTTCGACTGCGTTGGTTGTGACACCTAGCTTTGCACAAAACACGTCATGAAGAACCCGCTTTCTCAAGTCACCAGGGCTCTCATTTGTTGGTTCGTCAAGGCCATAAATTATAAGGTTACTTTGTCGACTTTGGCCTTCCATGTCATTTAACTTCTGTTGAGTGCGTATAATTTCTTTCAAAGAGCTGACCTCTGACCTTAACTGAGCAAGTAGTTCTGTGTGTTTGGCAATGACAGCGAGCACGTTGTTTACTTCATCGAACCTATTTCGTTCACTGTTTTTACCCGCCGTGGTTGCTCAGTGGCTATGGTGTTAGGCAGCTGAGCACGAGGTCGCGGTATCGAATCCCGGCCACGGCGGCCGCATTTCGATGGGGGCTAAATGCGAAAACACCCGTGTACTTAGATGTAAGTGCACGTTAAAGAACCCCAGGTGGTCGAAATTTCCGGAGTCCTCCGCTACGGCGTGCCTCATAATCAGAAAGTGGTTTTGGCACGTAAAACCCCATAATTCAATTCGTTCACTGTTTTTTCAAGAGTTGATTGTGAAGCAGAAACCCCGTTTATCGAGGCCTACAAGGCTACTTGCATATTCTTTAACATTTACTCAGTATCAGAAGGCCCAGGATACACTTTTACATCCTCAGCCAGCAGTAGTATTTTGAAAGAAAAAACTTCCATGGCCAACAATAACTTGAAGAAGCACTTGACTGCACAATTTTCAGCACTCTGTAATAAAGCCTGCTCTTGTAAGCCGAGATTTAATGATGTGAAGATCATGGGCTGAGGTTAAGACAAAACGGCACAAGAGCTATTGGAAGCGTTTTCCATAAAAACCAAGTAGTGCTTGTGTAAGTCCGATTTCTGTTGTTTTGTACAATGTGCTGCATACCTTCGTTAGAGCTTTAAGATTATCTTGCTACTTCTGATAATTTCCCTCTGTAGTCTGCCCGAGGTGGCTGATACGCTTGTACGTTAGGAACAGCATTATAGTATATCTCGCCGTTTTTCGAATAAAGTTCTTAGTAGCACCTATGACATGTGTTTGTGCGTTTTCTTTGTGATTGTACCTTCGTGCTGCAATATGTTGTTAAGATAACACTAACTAGCCCAACAGCAAGTCCTCCTGCAGCCAAAAACCTTTTCTCCAACTGCACGAAGAGCACCGGCGAGTACGACGGCTCATGCAAAAGAACGGGACAACACGTCGACCCTATCTATACGTATAGCGGTCGAGGGATGCACAGTGCTTGTGGACTTGTACGGGGGGTTTGCGGGATGTCGCCACAACAACGTATCAGATGCTTTCCAGAAGTGGATATACCGGGAGCAGAAGGCGTGTGTCAGAGGCAACAAAAAGAATAGTAAAAGAAGTTTCGCCAAAAGTGCGAAGCGAGCACAGCGACATATTGAGCTAGTGAATGAATGGAGTATATGTAATTCCTGGCACGTTCTCAATGTTCCACAAAATCTCATAATTTTCATACATAATTGTTGGAAATTCTGCATCTTGAATGAAGGCGCAAGTGCAAAGACCGTCGCACAATGTATAGAAAACACAAAATCAGTCCCTTGCATATCTAAGGAAAACCGGAGCTAGCATGACTCTGAGGTCAAGTACTAGGCCAACATGTGGCCCCGCGAGGTTGAAATCTTGATATGAACCTGCGATTTCTTTTTCTTTCAACTTGTGGAGGATTTCATAACGGACAAATAACTTGAATATCAATATTACGACCTCACCTTTAGCTATCACTTCAATGCAATCACATCACTAAACCGCATCTACTCATTCTCGTTCGCCCACGACGACAGACGGCGGCTCTCAAGATTGATACAACAAGCGCACTTTATATGAAGCAATTTCATGCTCGCAGAGTATAGGGCAATTCTGTTTGCTTCGTTCTTCCAGAAGGTGGCTGCACTAGAGAAGCATGTATGATTGCGGCGGCACTTAATTAACTGCCCTATAGCTACAACAGAACGCAAAACAAGCTGTAGTAGAATAATAAATGAACATTATTACGAATACAGCCGCAATACAAAGGTCCAATTATCGAGTGTCTGGAGAAGATACACATTATATATGGCGCACTTTTAGCGTGAGGTGCGTGCGTAGGTGTTCCATGCAGCGGGAACACTTGGATTGAGTTGTGGAGGATAGTGCAACTTCTAAACATCTCCAACAATAACTTCACACCGGGTAAATGTGAGCGATCTTTCGTCAAGTTATTTAAGAATGACATGGCATATGTGTTTTCCTACCATAACAGTAAATCGAGATGAAAATGAATCACCGTAAAAATTTTCGAGACTATGGGCAACTATTGCGCTACCTAGCTTTATTCCTCTCAGGGGTGATTTCTAATGTCAAATGACAAAAGCATTTCAAGTATTTCAAATGTTATGTTGATTTGTTTCTTTGTTTCGGCGAAGCAAACAACGAAAACGGCAAAGCTTTTTCGAGAAAAGTGGCAACTAAATCATAGGCTCCAAGAAAAACCAAGATTTTGTTATTTATGTTGCATGATCTATCGCCAAAATGTAACAAGCGAATGGTGTATCGCTTAGAAAACATAGGGAGGAAATAACCATAAAAGGTATTGAAAGATTATGTAAGGAAATAAAGATACTAAGAGTAAACTAAGAAGCCAGGTGCGTTCAAAAGCTACATATGTGCAGGTAAACCAGAAATTACAAATTATAGATACGGAGATCTACGGAACAGCAGAGTCCGAGCAAGGATTGAGCGTTTGATGGTGGGCGAAATGCCCATTAAACAAGCTATCGCCAAGAAAAGAGAGCGCACATGTGGACAAAGTGGCCAGGCCGGCTGGAAACATGAAGTTTTTACGAATGAAAGGCGGAGCCAGCCCTACGTCATTTGAAACTCCGCGCAATCCTCAGAAACCGCACCCCGTACCGCACCAACCTAACAACTACCCCGTCCTAAAGCATGTTGAGGAAGGTACTGTGGCATACTGGGGAATTTAGTCACGTTTCTCGTCTACGTCTTTTTCGCGCACTTTGTCGTGAAGATACAACCACACCATGTCGCCCAGCTCTCAGTTTTGATAAATTAGTCCATGTGCGTGAATGAATGAGTGAGTGAGTGAGTGAATGAAAGAACTTTATTGGGGGTCCGGCGAGGACGCGAGCTCGTCGCGCACCCGGCTAGTCCCACGTCGGAACCGGCAGGTCTATAGCCCGCCGCCCCCGCATGCCGGACACCCGGGATCTGCCTGTCTAGAGCGGCGCTACGCAGAAGCGAGTCCCACTCCTCCTTGCTGAACTTGGGGTATGTCGACCCGCACTCCCAGAGCATATGTGCTAGAGTGGAGGTCTGCCCCCAGGAAGGGCAGGCATCGTCGCGATATGCGTCGGGGTAAACTTCGTGTAGAATGGCCAGACACGGATATGTGCCGGTCAGTAACAGCCTAAAATAAACGGCTTGCGCCCTTTTCAACATGGGGTGAGGAGTGAAAATACATTTCTAGACATGTGGAAGAATTTCATAACCTCGTTGTGAGTCGCGGGAACGTTTCTGCTGCCGTAGGTGGGAGGGGAGTCGGCGCTCCTTACAGAGGAAGCGCGGTCGGTGAGCTCGCGCGCAGCTTCGTGAGCAGACTCACTGAAGTTTGGGAGAGCACCCTCGACCAACCCAACGTGAGCCGGAAACCAGTGAATCGAATGATGCATGAGAGCATGCGGACTCGAGAGGCTAAGAAGACGAGCAGCTTGCTCGGCGATGCAACCCTTCTGAAAAGCCCTAACTGCTATTATGGAATCGCTATACATCTCGGACCCACGACCGTCTAGCTTGGCGAGGGCGATGGTCGCGTGCTCGGTGACCTCGGTGTCTGAAGTGCGAATCGAGGCGCTATTGGAAATCTCGCCGCTGGAGTCGAACACGATGACTGGAAAGGTCTTCCCATTGCTGTACTCCGTGGCGTCGACGTAGCTTGCTCTGATGTCTTGCTGCTTGATCTCTTTGAGGATCACTGCTACTCTCGCCTTGCGTCTGCTCACGTTGTGGACGGGATGTACGTTTCCGGGCACGGGAGCCACTTCGAACTTGTCTCGAATTCACCTATAGAGATCGAGGTACTGACCATCTGGAATCCCGCAGGGTTGTAACTCAGCTCTTCGAGGATGCGTTTACCTGCCACTGTGATGGTCATACGAGTGAGTTGTGCACATTCTTGGACTTCAGCAATCTCCCCGGCGGTGTTATGTACCGCCATCTTGAGGAGATCCTCGGTATAGGTCCTGATGCGTAGCCCGAGAGCCGTTTTGACTACTTTGCGGATAAGAGCGTAGAGCTTGTCTCGCTCCGCTCTGAGCCAGTTGAGCATAGAAATCGTGTACAGTGGCATAGTACGAAGGCGTTGATCAGCCTGAGGAGATCTTTCCTTCATGCCTCGTCACGCCTCCTTCATTTTGTTTAGGTATACCCAATCAATTTAAAAAAAGAAAGAAGAAACCTTCATGACATTTTCCTATAAAGCTTTCGATGCGCATCAAACGGCAAGCTAAATTTGCCACACGAACACGAAGTCGAGAAAGAAGCACACTTACTACACGGGCAAGGGCAGACTTTCAATTTTATTGAACAAAGCCAACTAAGCATATATACAGGGATAACCTATAATTCTGAAACTCCTTCAGAACCCGTAACTGCAGGTTAGCAGTAGAAGAGACATGAGGCAAAATGAAAGACAGCTAGAGCGCACCGAAAAAGAACAATTATCTGGCAGTCAAGCTTCCAAAAGACAATGTGCATTTTATTCCTCTGCAGCTGCATTACACGCCGTTAAACATCGCTGTTGGATATGCGGTCCTACAAAATAGTTGCTAACATTAAGTTATCGAACTGGGTGACGGTTTGGCAGCACAGTTCGCGAAAGAGTACGTGCAATACCAAGCATGTCGTGAAGCACCGCACGTGCGACACCTGTGTAGTGCACAGTACTCCTTTGAAATGTGGTAGAGATTACAAGGACAAACCGGTCGCTGTGTGAATGATCGGATGCGTGAGCATGGCAATCTAATACCCACAGGCACAGGAGGTAATCTACCATTGCCATTGTAAGGAGTGCGGTTGTAATTCCATCTTCAGTGATGTTGCAATCTTGGGGAAAGCTATAAGGCTCAGCAGAAAAGAGAGTTGATTGAAGCCTATCCCATCTATAAACTTGGTCCCGAGAAGTGTGTAAGCGCGCCATCTGTGTTCCTTACCAAGAAAGAGCTGTTACTTATTGATCAGTGTAGACGTGTATAGATAAGGTGTTGACCGTGTGTTTTTTTATGTTGTGCCTTGCGCATGTTCAGTACAGACTAGGGGGACGTTGTTTTCATGAATGAAGTTCAGTTGTTAGTCCAGCCACCTTCCTGTCACTTTGTCTGTGTCTGCTTCTCGACTTTTTCTACTTTCAAGTTTGCTGGCATTCTTCTAGAAAAACCATGTACCAACTAGCCCAACAAGCCACTCTCAAGTTGTACGAAATGAGAGCACTTCAAAAGAGATATCTAGTCTTTGCAGTTGCCTTCTATAATAGAGTCAGCAAACGGCTTCTCAAGACTTTATTTCATTAATCCGTAAGCATTCTTAGGTGACTCAACCAGGAAATCTGTCCGTTGGTCTGTCGGTCCGTCTGTAACGCGTAACACGATGTGCTCCATAAAGAAAAGTAGAATAAATTCGACAGTAAAAATTCGAAGAACGCTGGCGGTAGTGAATTTGAAGCCTACAGCCCCACGCTCAGAAGCCGAGTGTCTTACCCACTGGATCAATCATCCACGCTTGCAGAAGGAGAATATATCTGAACCGTATCAATGTGTTGTACCACGTTGTCTGTATTGTTGCGCAACAAAGGCAGATAAACAGTCAATGAGTTGATAAGGATGATAAGGAGAGATGAAGGGTTGTATCGGTCTAATCGCGGTTGATAACAGCTGAACGAGGATGAATATGCTGCTAAAGGGCGATAAGCGCTAATAATTGTCGGATCAATTCTGATAAGGTTGGCAAGGATCGATAAGGGTTGATAAGGGTGCGGACAAGTCTGATAAGGGCGGATGAGGGTTGATAAGGGTAGGATCATGTCGGTTAAGATTAACAAGGGCAGATAATGGTGTTAAGGGCCTGATCTATTCAGGTAAGGTTGATAGCGACCGGCAAAAGTTGATAAGGGTTGATGTGGAATGCGGATAGCCTATGTATACCAGACGATGCTTCTGATCAAATGAAGGTTATGTTTCAGCTCTTGAAAGAAGTACACTCTCGTACCTCGAAAGGTCAGGCTGAAATAACTGCGGATATAAAAGCCATTAAAATTAGTCAAAAGAACATTGCATCAAAGTTAGCTGGCATGCACAAGAGGCTTGATGAACTCGAAGAAAAGGCCACGAAATTTGACAGCATTAGTCAAGAACTTTCATACTTGCAGAAATCGATGGATGAGCAGCGTAATCAAAATTATCCTCTGCAGTCTCGTCTTGACTAAGCTGAAGATAGACCACGGCGTGAGAACTTAATATTTCGGGGTATATCAGATGCTGAAGAATCTTGGGCAGATACCGAATCTAAGCTATTGGAAGCATTGACTGAGGTCGTCCACTCGTGCTCTGGTGCTTTAAACTAGCGTGCACACCTCCTGGGCATTTTTTCACATAAGTGTCGTGCTGTCATAGTCAAATTTGCCGACTGAAAAATGAAGGAAAAGATACTCTCCTTGCGTAATGAATTCAAGTCTAAACACATGACTATCAGTGAAGATTTCTCGCCTGCAACACGCTTGGCTTGAGAAAAAACTGTTTGAATTCGGTAGCACCCATGCTGGCCCTCCCTCTTTTAAACTGCGATACAACAAGCTATGCTTCAATAACCGATGCTTTATGTACAACGCAATGACCGGCACTATCGACGAGGTCGTGACCCATGGCGAACAAGGTGTGCAGGGGACAGTGACCTGCTGACACTGCCAATGGGATTGTTACACGTGGCGAAGCCAGTGGATTAGATACCGATTCTGCATCACAAGTTGTGTCGTAGGGAATCGCGAGGGGCAATGGGAAGTTATCCCCCGTGTATGTCCTTTATACCAACGTCAGAAGCGTTCTTAATAAAAATGCTAACTTATCTCCCGCCATTGATACATGTACATCTCACATTGTTGCACTAACATAAACCTGGCTCCCAACGCACGTGTCTGATTTTGAAATCTTTCACGACGCTCGTCGTTACTCGATGTATCGTTCCGATAGGACGGCAAGACGTGGCGGTGGTGTTCTGCTTGCCATCTCGATACGTATTCCTTCTACATGCATTCAAATCTGCAGCGAGTTGGAACTAGTTTTCGCTTTAGTAGTCATCGATCATCTGAAAATAATTATTGGTGTATGTACCGCCCCTTATCCTATTCGTGCACATTTACTAACGAACTCCATGATGCTATAAACTTGGTTTGCACACGCTATCCTAAATCACCGCTTTTTATACTTTGAGTCTTTAACTTTCCAAGCATCTTGTGGACTGCTCATACGCCTTATTCATCGCCGCTCTTGTCACAAGCTAAAGATTTCTTAGATCTATGTACCTTGTTTTCGCTAACACAGTTGATAACGCAAGCCACCAGGACTGTAACAAGTACTGCAAGTACTCTAGATTTAATCCTAACCACAAATCCAAAGCTAGCTGCAGATCTAACATATCTGCCAGGTATCAGTGATCATCTTCTGCTCAATTTCGTCATTAATACGCCAGTCCCAAAACGAATAAAATAAAAAGAAACATCCTAGATTACAAACGGGCTAACTTTGCCGCTATTAATAATGAACTATCTGCATTCATTGATCATTTTCTTGTTAATTTCGATACTCGCTCTGTCGAAGGAAATTGGCTACTGTTCAAAACGAAGGTACACCAACTATCAGGCAATTATATTCCTAAGCATGTCGTCACCTCTAACCCTCAAGCATCCTGGCACAATTCATACACCAGGCGACTATCTAACAAAAAGAAACGTTTGTTCCATCTTGCCAAACTATCACCTTCTATTGCGCGACGGTCGACATACAAGACTGCTTCCGACAAATACGTGAAAACCCTGAAATTCGCAAAGAACAACTTTTGTCTTCTACTTTACCATCTATTTTGAAAACAAATGTTAAAAAGTTCTGGCGCATTATACACCCTGCACACGACCCTTTAATTACATTAATTACCTAGATACATAGTTGTCGGGGAGCGCTCTCTGTTACAAAACCGTGGGGTCTATCTAGTAAATGTTCTTACCATTAACGGACAGCTGGGAATGTAATACAGGTTCGAATGTCTTAGACGAATCGCAGCAGATAGATATTGGTCAGTAGTTACGTGGTAACTGCCATTCTAGCAGCCGATTTATATACTGGCCATAACGGTGCTATATTCCAATCACTAGTAAACGTACTAGACTTTAGGGAACTACTGAAGATGCTTGTGAGAACACAACTATGCTTTCATACAGATTAAGCAGTGCGGGGGGAATAATAATAATATTAAAAAGTTCCGTTACGTAGTTGACATAACGTTGATATCGTTGACATCGTTGTAATTAAACTGCAGATATTTTGTTAAATTACCAAATTCTGCTAAGCTTGTGGTTTAAGAGTAGGAAAGCCTTAGTCAATCACTCCGTGGTTTCCGAGAGTTGTGACGTCACGGTCTAGGGCGGTACAATGGTCCATCAAAACAACTGGGAAAGTAGAAAAGCTTTTCTTGACAACCACCGCAACAAATTTGATGAGGCTTGTTGCACTTAAAAAACGTTAAATCTAGTGACTGTTGTAAATTTTCGCTTTAAGCTGTCAGTGCTTTATTAATATTTGTTAAAAATCTCAAGTTTCTTTAGAATACGGAACTGTCAAATTTACAATTCTATAACGCAGTAACGAAAATGATATCACAATTCTATAAGCTGCATCTAATAGTAAATCTAACGCGGAAAAAAGTGATTAATTATACATTACTCTTAAATATACCACTAATATGTGAGTAGAACAACGTAACAAATCTATGTATAATATAAATTAATAAATTAAATTTGTCCGCTTTTGATGCTCTAACGTGAGCAGTTTACAAAACTGCGAATATGTTCTTGGTGCAGAGGTACAGATTTGTGAACTCCTTGCTTCTATTTTTTTTTTCAGACATGCCAATTTTTGAAAATTTATTTAAAATGATTCAGGCCTTAAATCAGCATCTCGCTTCAACTGTCACTAAGATTTAAGTTTTTCTCACAAATTCTAGAAATTTCCTTAAAATCAGCGCATGCAGTGGTTATCTCAGAAAAGCGTTTCTGCATTTTACCCACATAATACGAGAAGCATAACGACGATGACAAAGACTTTATGAAGTCCCATTTGACTTACTTTGCCCTTCGATAAACACTGGGTGAACAAAGGAGGCCTCATAACTTCGTCTCCACTATTATCTTCGTCTTTTTTGGCCAAAAGTGAGGTATGATAATCAGTTCTGGTAATCAAATCCAAGCAAATGTAAATAATGATGACTGCCTCAAGACAAGCTGTGTGCACCTCAGCATACTGAACATCGTCCAGCCGTAGCATGTTTCACCGCTCCGTTATTTGGGCTTAATGTATAGCTACCGATTTATTTTGGGGAATTGCACGTTGACTTTATATTATTACGATATTATCGGTAGATATCCGAGAGACGAGCCGCCGTGAGAACGACGACGAAGTGGGTCTGTGCCCTGGGCGCGAGAAAATGTCGGCCTGGCGCTCTGGCTCCAGTCCAGTGTAAATAGCTTGTAAATAGCCTCTTCCGTCTGTATCTTTCTACATGTAACAATATCAAATAACTGTAAGCACGTTTAGGGTTACTTACGGTGTAACTTGAGCAATTCCTTGCTTCAATATAAGTACTACAATATAAAACCCTCGTACGCTACGACTAGAAATATGCTGATGTCATTCGGAATACTAATTTATCAGATTTCCTATAATATAGCTACATCTGCGTCGTCAGACCTTCAGACAAAGCTGCAATGGATTCCTGGACACGTCAATATAGCACGAAATAGCGAAGCCGACAAAATGGCTAGAGAAGCACATCATTGTGCTGCGATCACACAACCTAATTCACTAGGCTGACGCTGACATTAAAAAAATGTTTATGAAAGTCTATAACACACATTTGCCGATTGGGCGTCACATCCACGAATAGATTTCTGTACAGAGTTGACACTCATCTACATTTCCGAACACTCATCTACAGTTGCCGTAGGCTGATGCCTCGGCGGGGGAGGCGGCGCTGTGGAAAGCTGGGAGAGCGGACGGAGGCAGAACGACGCGGAGGAGCTAGTGCGCAAGCACCTGGTAGCGGCCGCTATGACAAGACCTTACGATGTTAACGGAAGTGCTCTTATTTGTGTAACTGTAACTTGAGGAATAAACGACAGCATATGCATCAAACGGCACTGCCTTCTTGAACGATCATCAACAATGACAACAACGATTAAGTATAACAACAACCATATCTCGTGCCGGAACCCGGGAATGGACTAAACAAGGCCATAGAGAACCATAGGCCGGACCCGACAACGATTCACGGAACGAAGATGGATATACAGAGAAAAATACGTAAAGTCATCCGAGCTCAGGTCACGCGTTTCGCGAAAGTAGCGGACTAACTTCTAGGCGCCACTTGTGCTGTCAGGCTGTCAGGTGAGTGCTCTTATAAAACGTCTACAGCTTGCAGAGCAGCAACTAAAGGTTGCCGGCGCCGCGATAGAGCTTCACCTCAGAGAAGAGTACGCAGAAAGTGAATTTGAAACTATTTTAGAATACAGTGGCAAAATCACAACTTATATGGGCAAACTAGAATATAAAATGAAGTTGTGCTCTCTACAGACGCAAACGAAAAGTGCCAGCCGAAACAGACCAACGATCCAAGAGGCTCCGTCCACGCGAATTTAAAGAACGAAACTCCCGAAGTTGTAGCTTCTAAATAATAATAATAATATTTGGGGTTTTACGTGCCAAAACCACTTTCTGATTATGAGGCACGCCGTAGTGGAGGACTCCGGAAATTTTGACCACCTGGGGTTCTTTAACGTGCACCTAAATCTAAGCACACGGGTGTTTTCGCATTTCGCCCCCATCGAAATGCGGCCGCCGTGGCCGGGATTCGATCCCGCGACCTCGTGCTCAGCAGCCCAACACCATAGCCACTGAGCAACCACGGCGGGTGTAGCTTCTAAAGTTTGACGAAAGAAGAAGGAACTGGCAACCTTTCTGGAAGAAGTTTACAGTCGCTATTCATAAGAATACGGAGCTGAGTAACATCGACCTATTCAACTACATAAAATCGCTGCTCACTGTAGACGTAGCCTAGGTACAGGAAAATATTCCGCGCCTTCTATAGAAACGCGGGGCCATTTGCTCTCTTTCCCCGGGACAGACGGGAATGTCCGCTCATGTGTTGTCGGGATGCCACAGGGCAAACCTGTGAGGCGCCTAGTTCAGCACTTATACCCGCTGGAGATTTGTGGGCGATAGAACGGGAGAGCTGAATCGGTGGGGCAGTGTTGAGACATTTGTGCTTACTGGTGTCATTTTGTTGTGTTTGTCTGCTTCATTTGTTTGTATCGTGAATTGAGAGATGCTCCAGATGCTCTGCCATAAGAACATAACGGCGTTTTCCTCCGCCGACAGCTTCCCCGTAGCCGGAGACTCTCCTCAAATTTACGATTTTGTTCGGGCTTGCCGAGGGGGGGGGGGGGGGTAGGGAGGATCCCCCCACGGCAAGGGCAAACAAAATCGATGTGCCTTGTTACACGTGCGGCCGTTCATGGGAGGACGGAGAACACGTTCGTGTATAAGCTGTCCTAAGTTTGAGCAGCTAAGATGTGTTTTAAAGGCAACATTGATGATTCTTGATAATTGTCCCTTCAGCATAGAAAAGTTGTTTGAGCCATGGGATAAAGCATCATTAAAGCGATCAGCTCTGAAAGCTTTAACAAACTTCCTCACTGACAGTGAGATGGTATCTATGTATTAAGACTTTGTATGTCCTTGTGTGTTATTGGTGTGTCGCACCATTCTGCATGGGTCATAGTCTGAGCAGTGTGCTGCTTTTTTTTTTCTTTTCTATAGGGACTGTTGTTATTTAGCCATGTTTACGAGATGTGCTTTCTTGCGGGACCATCCGGTTGTTTTTTATCCCACCTCATATTCTCATCCTTTGCTCAAAGGAGAATCTATTGTTTGTGGAAAAGACGGCTGTACGACAGTTACCAACATATCTAGTGTCACAAAATAAATGACTCACTCATGCAGCTGTTATTAACTCCTGTAAAAGAGTTCGAAATAATATCGCATTGTTCGTTATTTAGAACTAGTTGTTACATAAAGTGCCACAATGGCGACCTGCAGCTTATGGTTACCTTTTTGGAAAGCTTTTTTTTGTTTGTCCTGCGTTGGTTTTATCAAGTTTTGGCTCTATCTGCATGCCCAAAAAACAGCCCTCTTTACTTCAGCGGGATCTGTGGCCACATGAATAGCTTTTTGTACTCATTCTGTCTTCATACTTCCAACGAATGGGACGTCCTTGATGATGCTGTGTAAAGTAGAGACAACTGCCTTTTTCACACAAGTTAACTTGAGTTTTTCATTGTGACAAGGACTCATAAAGAACTATTCTGTGTCATTTTATTTTATTGATGGTAATTCCTCGTGATATACCTGCACTTTTTTTTCTCTTGTTCCTTGCTTTGGTAATCCATATGTGTAATCATCCCAACGGTGCGTTCTCGGGCTGGATGGTGCATTGCAACTGAGAAAGGACACCGCTAAAGCTGATACAGAGAGTATTGTTAATAATCGTCGGATATAACTCAACTTTTTAAATCCCCTTGCATTCGAACGCTTCTTTGTGAATCTAGCTGATACTGTTTCTGGTTCATTATATGTCCAAGCATTCCATCTGTCGTGAAAGCCGGCGCCAATGCCCTTATTGTAATGACCAACTGACGCGCCTGGCAGCACAATACGCGAACGGCGATCTCCAACATGACGCGATCTCCAACATGGCGCAATAATTTTGTCACTTGCAACCCAACGCATAGCGGCGTAACTGAATTTCTCGACAGTGGAACTAAGAGCGCGAACGCGAAGGGACGAGCAAGCCACGTAACTCCAAATCAAGCCAAGGCCCCGACTAGATGATTCTGTCGCCCGATACTGCCACACTCCCCTAGCTGTACCGTTCTCTATATTCTGATAAACTCCTTCCGATGATGTCACGTGTAGGAATTAAAGTAATGGGAGAAAACTCATTTAAGAGTTTTTTGGTGTTAGCTCGGACAACTTTGCTGACTTCGCTCGTTGATTTGTGATTTTATTCCCGGTTTCAATTTTTATTCTTGTGTTTGAAACTCAAGTTTGTATATATATATATATATATATATATATATATATATACACTTGGCGAGTTTCAAACAAACATCATAGGTGGTGCAATCCTTGTTTTTTCTAAAGCTACGGTTGAGGATGCTGAGTTTGGCAAGAGCCTGAAAAGAATGCAGTAAAGGCGGATCACTTTCGGACTCTACGAGAGAAGCGGTGTAAGGAAGATTATGTTGCCAGGGATCATTTCCCCTCGAATAATTAAACGTTTGCAGTCAAAGAAAATCACAGGAAGTTCTCGAGGCATATAATTTACCAGGAGAGATGAAGTCAGTGCTCCTTTATAATTTTACTTTGTGCGTCAAGTGCTTATATCTAGCGTTAAGCACCTTTCATCAAAGCTATAGCCGAGTCTCCAAGCTCTCATCAAAAATGTTTCTCTCGACTTAACAGGTAACACAGGAATGAATCCAAGTGAAGAAAATTCTGTCCAGCTAATAAAGCCATAAAACGAACCTTTACGGTCACTCAACAAAGTTTCGCAATGCAAATGATTCACTGATAAAATAAGCGTTATACGCAACGACATGGAAGCACTCACAAAGCAGCAAGTAACAAGGAAAGAGGCAGAAAAAAAAGCTGCCGTCTGCGTCGAGCCAACAAAAATATGCGCAGCAAAAGCGCAGCCTGCACACCCAGTTTCGTGCCGACATCTCGTGGTACATCGTTAAACTTGCATGTGGTGGCTAATAAAATACATTTTCCGTTGATATCATTTATACTGTTAAAATGAAGCAGGTCGCTGACCAAAAATAAATGAAATAAACAATGCTTTTACCTGACCAGACGGTATTCTGTCGAACTCCTGACAATCATTCATGCTGCAGTTGAACATTCTGCCCGATCCAAGGAAAGGGGCGGCTTTCTTTTTCTACTTCTTCTATTTCTTGTATTTTCTTTTTGAGGTCACTTTGACTGAGTAGGAAAACGAGAAGTTATGCAATGAGCACAGAAAAAAAAAATACTCGAAAATCCAACACTTCAGGCTAAGGGTGGCCGTGGCATTTCAAAGCTTTAGCCTAAACAAACTGCTGCAGCAAGCTTGTTGCGGCCAGGCGCAAAAAAGCGGCTACATTGTAATTTCGAAGAGTTTCTGCCAAATAAGTAATCCGCATCATGTCCTAAGGGAGTGAAGCATAATTTCGACCTAAATACTTAAAAGGGCGCTGTCGCCTGCTACCTCCTCTCTGAATGGCTGATTATTGCCCAATTGTCATCTCATTACTGCCCAATCTCTTACCCAAATTATCAAGGCTCACACGCTGCATGCTCAAAAGAATGTCCACGCGTAAAGAAAGAGCAGAAAATCTTGAGAAAAATGGCCAGAGACGGATCGCCACACAGAGATGCTTCTGCAGCGATAAGGCGATATCGCTCCCGGAAACGAAAGTATGCGAAATCCTCTTCTGGTTCAAGGGAAATGTCTCGTCCGGCAACGCCGCCTCCTGTTCCATCTTTCTCCAGTAAGAGCATGAATATCAACGATAAAAGCGGTCATGCTATTCATGCTTCATCAAGTGAGGAGTCGCCAGCACTGCCGAAGACATTCCACGCGCCAGAGCCACAGCACATGACTCGCCACTCAAAGTCACTACAGTTGATGAAATGCGAGACCAGGATTCATAAGTGAATGCTATGCTGAAATCGCTAACGAATCTCACGCGTCTACTACTGACAAACATGGACACTCCGGCTGCTCGTAGCGCACTGCAAGTACTGGACGCGCTGACTATATTACTTGAAAGCATCGCATAACACCGTGGCTCGCCCCTCGCTGCCCTTCCACAAGGAAGTCAAGCAAGCATCTCTACTGCAGTGGAATGCCTGTGGTCTCAAATCGAGAATTTCAGATTTTAGATACTTTGTCTTCGAAAACCGTTTTCCCATCCTCTTAATTTGCGAACCGAACGTGCAGAATGTTATACGTATTTCTGCCTATGAGGCATTCATGTCCTCCACCTGTGGTGATGTGAGCAAGGTAATTGTATATATTAGATATGATCTGACATACGCGTTGCACCCAGTCCCACCTCACGACGACAACCTGTACGTTTGTTTAATTGTGAAAACGAATAAGCTTACTTTCACACTCGTCGGTGTTTACATTGCTCCTTCAAGCGGCTTCGACTCTAAACGACTGCACGACGTGCTATCAGCGACACCCGGCCCTGCGATTCTCACCGGAGATTTTAATGTTCACCATCCGCTTTGGGGGAGTTTGAAGATGACTCCAGGGGAAGGAGACTAGCATCTTTTGCCACACAGTACGACCTTTACTGCCTCAATGATGGTAGTCCGACATATTTACGCGGGCTTACGTACAGCAGCTGCCTAGAGTTGACCCTAGTTTCTCGGCGTCTTGAAAGAAACGTGCAACGGTTTCCACACATCGAACCACATGGAAGCGACAATATTCCGACGTACCCGAAGATCAAGGGACTATCTAAATACTCCTCCACGACCCTCCGACGAATTGATTGGTTGGCGTTTCGGTCGCAAATGGAGGGAGTACGTGAACAAGGGAACCATTCAAGTCTTGAACACGAAATTCAAAATGCCATGCAAGAGGCTACGTGTAGTTTTCAACCTTTCCCGAAATATGAAGAACTTGAAGCCGAACTGCAGCGACTACGAGCGATTCGCCGACGGGTTGAAAGAAGACACAGGAGAACTAAATCCATCCATGATCTCCGAGAGGCAAGGCGGACGCAAAAGAAGATTCAACGTCGCATTGATGCACTACAATCTCAAAGATGGAAACGTTTCTGTGAGTCGTTGGATCCACGCCAGCACTTATCTCAGATATGAAGAACCGTGCGTGGACTTCGCGTGTCACTGCAACAGCGTGTTCCTTTCAAATCCCTCGCTTTGCACCAAGGTCGCAGCGAAATTGACGTTGCTGAAGAATTTTGCGCAAGACTTGCCAGTTTGCAGCTCCAACGCGCACTTACACCATGTGGAACTCCTGTGCCACGGGATTCCCGCATGGATGTAATGTTTTCGGTGGAGGAGCTTGAAGCGGCACTGGCGACTTGCAGGCGCTCTTCAGCACCTGGGCCGGACGGCGTTATCTATGCGGCGCTCGGCAATCTTGGGCAGAAAGCACGACTCCGCATGCTGCTAAACCATTACAACGAGTCTTGGCGCAACGGTTTGGTTCCACGTGAATGGAAATGCAGCCGCTTGGTTCCACTTCTCAAACCTGGTAAATCACCGTTAGATTTGTCATCGTACCGCCCCATCGCTCTGGCCAGTTGCATAGGGAATATAATGGAAAGAATTATTTTGACACGCCTGAAATGGTACCTGGAAAATTACAACGTGTACCCAGATGCTATGGCTGGCTTCCGCCGTGGGCGCTCATTCCATAGATAATGTCATCGATTTGGTCACGTTTATTCAGCATCAAAAACGTCTGAAACGACTCACTGCGGCATTATTCCTTGATGTAAGAGGCGCCTTTGATAATATAGCACATTATGCCATTATAGAGGCTCTGATTGAAGCTGCAATGGGTGGCCGCACTTTTCAGTGGCTGTGCAGTTATTTGACCGACAGGCGTTTCTTCGTGATGACCGAGGATGGCGCTACGACTCAACACCAAACGTTCCGTGGAGTACCACAAGGCGGAGTATTGGAGCCCTACGCTATTCAACCTAGTGCTCGTTGGCCTAGTCAGATGCTTGCCCAAAACAGTTCGAGTATCAATATATGCCGACGATATTTGCATTTGGGCGTCTGCTGTAACACGACTGCAGGTACGAGCACGGCTCCAAAAGGCAGCTACGTTAACATCACTGTAGTTGCGAAAACAAAACTTAGAGCAGTCTTCAGAGAAATGCTGCCTTGTTACATTCGCTCGGAAGACAATGATGCGTTACTCTGTAAGTGTCAATGGGCAAGCAGTTGCAAATGCACGGAAACACCGCTTCTTAGGGGTAATTCTCGACCGCTACCTATCATGGAGCCCGCACGTTTCATACCTAAAGAAGAGGTTAATCACAATAATACATCTCCTCAAATTTCTCGGCGGAAAGTCATAGGGCACATTGGTGCGGTGAATGTTGCAGCTTTATACCGCCTTGTTCCTCGGTTTTGCAAGATAGAGCCTTCCTGTGCTTGGTAACCCCGGCCAAACAAACCTGTGTGTACTCCAGCGACTACAAGCTCAAGCCCTAAGGATGTGTCTCGGTCTTCCGAGGTGTGCGTCTAAAGCGGCAACGATTGTCAAAGCTCAAGATCATACAATATCAACGTACTTGGCAACCGATGCTCTCAGGGTGCATATTCTGCATATTGCCCCACTACCTTCTCACCATCTTGCTGCTCTACCCGGAGAAAGGTCAGACGCAACTTTCAGTGGTATAATTGTTGGCAATCGTACCTCATTGCCATCGAACTACGTGCCTGCAGCAAGACCATCCTCACCTTTACGGTGCCTGCACAGACCTGAAATACGTATCATCATCCCAGGAATCATCAAGAAAGCCAACATGCCGTCGTTTTCCCTGAAGCAAGCCACATTAGAACTTTTATATGAGGTGCACAGTGGCCGCGTACATGTTTACATCG